>NW_026589653.1:0-4911 GCF_907164565.1 Psammomys obesus
TGCAGTTTTTATTACTATTGCTCTGTAGTACAGCTTGAGATGAGGGATGGTGATCCCTCCAGACTATCTGTTCTTGTACAGGGTTGTTTTAGCAATTATGTTTTTTTTTTTTGGTTTGTTTTTTTATAGGAAATTGAGAATTGTTCTTTCAAGTTCTATAAATCATTGTGTTGGTATTTTGATGGGAATTGTACCGAATCTGTTGATTGCTTTGGGCAGAATGGCCATTTTCACTTTGTTAACCCTACCAATCTGTGAGCACAGGAGATATTTCTGTCTTCTTATATATTCTTCAGCTTCTTTCTTCAGCACTTGAAGTTCTTTTCAAACAGGTCTTTAACTTGCTTGGTTAGAATCACACCAAGGTACTCTATGTTATTTATAGCTACTGTGAAGAGTGTTATTTCCCTAATTTCTTTCCCATTCCTTTTGTCTTTGGTAGACAGGAGGGCTACTGACATTTTTGAGTTAATTTTGTATCCAGTCAATTTGCTGAAGGTGTTTTTCAGCTGAAGGATCTCTTTGGTTGAATTTTTGGGGTTGCTCATGTATACTATCATATAATCTGCAAATAGTGATACTTTGACTTCTGTTCTGATTTGTCTCCCTTTGATCTCCTTTAGTTGTCTTATTGCTCTAGCTAGTGTAAGACTCATGGGAGTCATACGTTACTGGGGAAGACACTAGAGTGAGGCACAAAAACCAGTGTCAATGCAAACTGAAAGAGGGTTATTGAAACCAACATGCTGGGGTCTCCTGAACCTTAAGGAGAGGTGACCCTGAGGGAAAAAAGCCCTGGGTTTTTATAGGCCATTCTGGAAATAACAAAAGGGCAATTTTTCACTGGTAGATATTCTGGGTCTAGCTATGAGCTTGAGCCAGTACACTCAGGGTTAAGCTGCCACTTTGCAGTTTCTCCAATGATTGCCTGCCCTCACCTGTGTCCTTGGGGGCTTTTCCAGAAACAGTCTGTGTGAATATGCCAAGGACTGCTTACATCTATGTCCTTGGGGTTTTTGCAACAACTGTCTGACTATGAAGTATGAGGCCCCAGGCAGGGGGTGGGGCAGAGGGAAGAGGGTATACTCTGCACTTAGCAATTTGTGGAAAATTCCCAGTTTTCCCAGTTTTCTTGGTTATACTCAAGCTAGATCTCATCACTAGGACTTCAAGTACTATGTTGAAGAGATACAGAGAGAGTGGGCAGCCTTGCGTTTTCCCTGATTTCAGTGGGATTGATTTTAGTTTCTCTTAGTTTAGTTTGATGTTGACTATAGGCTTGCTGTATATTGTCTTTACTATGTTTAGGTAAGTGCCTTGTATTCCTGATCTCTTCAAGACTTTAGACATGAATGGGTGTTGAATTTTGTCAAATGCTTTTCCAGTATCTAAGGAGATGATCATGTGGTTTTTCTCCTTCAGTTTGTTTTATACTGTGGATTACATTGACGGATTTCCATATATTGAACCACCTCTCCATGACTGGGATGAAGTCTACTTGGTCATGGTGGATGATATCTTTGATGTGTTCTTGTATTCGGTTTGCAAGTATTTTGTTGAGTATTTTTGCGTCAATGTTCATAAAAGAGACAGGTTCCCTTTTTTTTTTTGAGTCTTTATGTGGTTTAGGTATCAAGGTTACTGAGTTTGGTAATGTTCCTTCTGTTTCTATTTTGTGGAATAGTTTGGAAAGAATTGGAGTTAGCTCTTCTTTGAAGGTCTGGTGTAGTTCTAAGCTGAAAACCTCTGGCCCTGGGCTTCTTTGGAAGGGAGACTTTTGAAGACTGCTTCTATTTCCTTGAGTGATATAGGACTTTTAAATCTATTTACCTAATCTTGATTTAATTTTGGTAAGTGGACTATATCAAGAATATTGTCCATTTCATTTAGATTTTCAAATTTTGTGGCATATATGCTTTTAATAATATCTAATGATTTTTTTTTTATCTCCTCAGTGTCTGTTGTTATGTCTCCCTTTTTGTTTCTTATTTTGCTGATTTGGATAGTTTCTTTTAGTTAGTTTGGCTAAGGATTTGTCTATCTTGTTGGTTTTCTCAAAGAACTACTGTCCCGTCCAGCAGGAGTCCAACGAGTTCCTAAGGAGGGGCGAAAAGAATGAAGCGGAGACAAGGAGACACAAAGAATGAAAGCAAGTCTATAATCTAATCTCGTTCTCGTTTATTTGAAAGTTTTCACACAACTTTATAGGGAGAAGGCAGGAAGGGAAAATATGTCAGCAATATAATTTACAAAACATAACAGGGTGATTAATGATGATGCAGAACACAGCAAGAATGTTTACTAAAAGAGATACTGCAAGAATATCAGCTAAGATATCTCAAAATGTCTAGCCTGATGCACAGATGTCTCATAGGTTCCAGAAACGTAAATCTCTCACCTACAATCTTGTTGCAGCTGTCTGTAACTTTCCACTTTATTGATTTCAGCTCTATGTTTGGTTATTTTCAATGGTCTACTCTCCTTGGATGTGTCTGCTTCCCCGCGCCAGGGCTTCTATTCTAGGTATGCTGTTAAATTGCTTGTATGAGATGTTTCAAACTTCTTCCTCGAGGCACTTAGTGCTATGAACTTTCCTATTTGCACTGCCTTCATTGTGTCCCATAAAGTTGGGAAGTTGTGTCTTCATTTTCATTGAATTTTAGGAAGTCTCTAATTTCTTTTTTCATTTTTTAGCTGATCAAGCCATCACTGAAGAGAGAATTGTTTAGTTTCCATATGTATGTAGGGTTTTTGTTATTTCTGTTATTGTTGAGGTCTAGTTTTTAGGCCACAGTGGTTGGATAGGATACAAGGGATTATTTCAATCTTCTTGTTTCTGTTGAGGTTTGCTTTGTGCCCAATTATATGGTCAATTTTTGAGAATGTTCTGTGAGGTACTGAAATGAATTTATACTCTTGGACGAAAAGTTTTGTAGAACTCTATTAGGCCCATTTGATTTAGGATCTCTGTAAGTGTCATTATTTACCTATTAGGCTTCTGTCTTGATGATCTGTCCTTTGGTGAGAGTGGAGTTTTGAAGTCTCCCACTATTAAGGTGTTGGAATCTATGTGTGATTTCAGCTTTAATAATGTTTCATTTACAAATGTAGGTGCTCTTGCATTTGGGGCAGAGGTGTTCAGGATTGTGATGTCTTCCTGTTGGACTTTTTCTTTGATGAGAATGAAGTTCCCCTCCTCATCTTTTTTGATTAATTTTGGTTGAAAGTCTTTTATTAGCTCTTAGAATAGCTGGTCTGGCTTATTTACTGAGTCTGTTTGCTTGAAAACCTATTTCCAGCCCCACTCTGAGGTAGTGTTTATCTTTGTAGCAGAGGTGTGTTTCTTGGATGCAGCAGAATATTGGATCCTGTTTCCATAACCGTTCTGTTATTTGTGTCTTTTTATTGGAGAGTTGAGTCCATTGATGTTGGTAGAACATAGTGACCAATGAATGTCAGTTCCTTTTATGGTAGAGTTGGTGGTGTTACTGTGTTTCTATGCTTGTTTCCTTTTAATTTTCTGGTTGTGAAGTTATGTATATCCTGTGTTTTCTTGGGTGTAGTTGTTTTCATTAGACTGGAGTTTTCCTTCTAGTATCTTCTGTAGGTCTGTTCTGCTGTGTCGCTTTTCTTAAATAGTCATGGACTATTTTGTTTTTTTTCTGTCTATGTTGCTTGAAAGCTTTACAGGGTATAGTAATCTGTGTTGGCATCTGTGTTCTCTTCAAGTCTGCATGATATCTGCTCAGAACCTTCTGGCATTCATAATTTCTATTGAGAAGTCTGGTGTGATTGAGATAGTTCTATTCTTGTATGTTATTGGGACTTTTTCCCTTGGTGCTTTTAATATTTTTTCTTTGTTCTGTAGATTTCGTGTTTTGACTATTATGTGTTGTGAGGAGTTTCTTTTCTGGTTTAGTCTATGTGGTGTTCTGTAGGCCTCTTATATATTAATGAACATCTCTTTCTTTAAGTTTGAAAATTTTTCTTCTATGATTTTCTTGAAAATATTTTCTGGACCTTGATGCTGGAATCTTCTTTGCTTTTCCTTTTGTAGATATATGTTTTTTAATATTAATTACATTTTATTTATGTTGTCTCCCAGCTGTAGCCCCTCCCTCATTCCCTGACAATCCCACCCTCCCTCTCTCATCTCCTCCTTGCCTCTTTCTAAGTCTACTTATCGGGAGGTCCTCCTCCCCTACCATCTGCCCTAGCTTACCAGGTCTCACCAGGATGGGTGCAATGTCCTCCTCCTAGCTAGGCTGCTTCTCCTATGGGAGGCTGGGGAGGTCAAAGAGCTAGCCATAGAGTTCATGCCAAAGACAGTCCCTGTTCCCCTTACTAGAAAAACCCACTTGGATACTGATCTGCCATGGGCATACTCTGAGCAGGGGTACTAGGTTATATCTATGCATGGTTGCTGGTTAGAGAAACAGTCTCAGACAAGCTCCTGTTCCCAGATATATTTGGTCCTTGTGGAGCTCCTGTTCTCTCCAGGTCTTACTAACACTTTTTTCTTTCATATGTATTCCTGCACTCTGCCCAAAGTTTTGTTATGAGTGTCAGCATCTGCTTTGATACACTGCTATGTAGAGTCTTTTAGAGGCCCTCTATGATGGGCTCCTATCCTGCTTCTCATTTTCTCTACTTCCAATGTCCATCCTTTCTGGCTTTCTAAGTAAGGCTTAATCTTCTTACTCTGTGCTCTCCTTCTTGTTTAGCTTCTTTGGGTGTACAGATTTTAGTATGTTTATGCTATCTTATCTTAAAGGTCCAGTATCCACTTATAAGTGAGTATATACCATTAGTGTCTTTCTGCTTCTGGGATATCTCACTCAGGATGATCTTTTCTAGGTCCCACCATTTGCCTGCAAATTTCATGATTTCCTTGTTTTTAATTGCTGAGTA
>NW_026589653.1:4921-12203 GCF_907164565.1 Psammomys obesus
GATTTAATGTGTTTGGTTTTATGTTGAGGTCTTTGATCCACTTGGACTTTACTTTTGTGCAAGGTGATAAATATGGATCTATTTTCATTTTTCTGCATGCAGAATCCAGTTGGACCAGCACCATTTGTTGAAGATGCTGTCTTTTTTTCCATTGAATGGTTTTGGCTTCTTTGTCAAAAATCAAGTATCTGTATGTGTGTGGGTTTATTTCTGGGTCTTCTATTCGGTTCCATTGATCCACCATTCTGTTTCTATGCCAATACAATGCAGTTTTTATTACTATTGCTCTGTAGTACAGCTTGAGGTTGGGGATGGAGATACCTCCAGATGATCTGTTGTTGTAGAGGATCATTTTGGAATTTCTGGGTTTTTTGTTTCTCCATATGAAGTTGAGAATTTTTCTTTCAAGGTCTGTAAAGAATTGTGTTGGTATTTTGATGGGAATTGCATTGAATCTGTAGATTGCTTTTGGCAGAATGGCCATTTCACTTTGTTAATCCTATCAATCCATGAGCATGGGCGATCTTTCCATCTTCTAATATCTTCTTCAATTTCTTTCTTCAGAGACTTGAAGTTTTTCTCAAACAGATCTTTCACTTGCTAGGTTAGAGTCACACCAAGGAACTCTGTGTTATTAATGGCTATTGTGAAGAGTGTTGTTTCCCTAACAAAAGGACCGAGAGGAGTTTTCTTTTCTTCCAGTATCTTCTGTAGGTCTGTCCTGCTGTGACGCTATTGCTTAAGTTTAGTTTTGTCATGGACTATTTTTTTTTCCATCTATGTTGCTTAAAAGCTTTATGGGTATAGTAATCTGTGCTGGCATCTGTGTTCTCTTCGAGTCTGCATGATATCTGCTCAGAACCTTCTGGCTTTCATAGTTTCTATTGAGAAGTCTGGTGTGATAGTTCTATTCTTGTATGTTATTGTGACTTTTTCCGAGAGGTCCTTTTGTCTTTGGTATACAGGAGGGCTTCTGATTTTTTTGAGATGATTTTGTATCCAGCCACTTTGCTTAAGGTGTTTCTCAGCTGAAGGAGTTCTCTGGTTGAATTTTTGGGGTTGCTCATGTATACTATCATATCATCTGTGAATAGTGATACTTTTGACTTCTTCCTTTCTGATCTGTATTCCATTGATCTTCATTAGTTGTCTTATTTCTCTAGCTAGGACTTCAAGTCCTATGTTGAAGAGGTAAAGAGACAGTGGGAAGGTTTCCTTTTCCCTGATTTCAATGAGATTAATGTAAGTTTCTCTCCATTTAGTTTGATGTTGGCTATGGGCTTGCTGTGTATTGTTTTTACTATGTTTGGGACTTAATGTGCTGGGATGAGTATGTAGGGTGCGGGCTCCCTTTTTCTGTCTGGAAGGGACAGGGGATACAGAAAAAAAAGGGAAGAATGGTGGGGCTGAATGTAGAGGAGGGAGGAGGCTATGGTAAGCAAGTAAAGTGAATAAATAAATAAATTTTTAAAAGAATGAGGATTTCAACTGAAATTAGAAATTACACTTTTTTTATAAAAGTGTTCATTGTGGGTTCTTCTCTATTTTTAAGATCCTCGGAGGAAATTAATACATGGTACTATAAAACTAACCACGTGGAGATTTTTCCACTGCAAATTTTTACCCACAGTCTTCCTTTCATTTTATCATGTGGCAATCTTGTTTTCATTTTTCAAGTCTTGAGTAACATACTCCTTTTCTCAAATAGCATTCTGTTACTTCTCCAGTACACCCAAGAGCTCCTTGATATAAAAATACAAGCCAGTTTTATTGCAAATTTGGTGATATAATAAATTGTTTTGTATGAGAACAGCTTCTTCTTTTTAACCCTTATCTCTCTTTAATATTATAATCAACAATTATGTAAACATTCTTTTTTTTTAGGTCATCCAAAAACCAAAGCTTTTATAACTGTTGGTGGAATGTTGCTTTTATAACTGTTGGTGCCAATGTTCCACAATGGCATATATGGATCAATCTACCATGGCATTCCTATTGTTTCTGTGCCCTTGTTTGAGGATCAACCTGATAATATTAATCACATGGTAGTAGCCAAGGGAGCAGCTGTTAGAGATTTTAACATACTGCCAACTATAGACCTTCTCACTGCCTTGAGGACTGTCATTAATGACCCTTTGTGAGACCGTTACTTTTGTTTGAAAAACAATTTTTAATATAAGGTGGGTTCGTTTTTTTTTCTTTTGAGATTGGGTGTCGTTATATAAGCACAAGACTGGCTTCAAACCTTTAAACCTATGTCTTCTTAAGCCTCCTGAATGCTGAGATTAAAAATATGTGTCATCATGATTGCTGTGTATAACTATTTCTTTAAAAAGTTGATAGAAATAGTCTCATCATAATCAGTTTTATTTTTTATCCTATTTGAAAGAGAATAATTTTGAAAAACTTTAAATCATTTGGCACATCTGAAATTTGTGTTATTTTCAACAGTTAAGTTACACTAAATTTATATTTCAATAAATAATAAATAACTAGTTTAAATTTTTCTATAAGCATAAATGATGTTTCAATTATTCAGCTACTGGTAACAAGGATACTGTTTCTAAAAATGACAGAATATATTAATAAAGTAATCATGAATGTTAATATTAATAAAAATGTTTAAGCATTCACCCATCTTATCTGAAACTGTAAAACTTTTGGTAAAATTTTATTTTATATATATTATTATTTTTTAAAACCGGATCACGACTGGGAGGGGCCAAGATGGCAGCACCGGGAGAACACCGTGTCTGATAAGCGGGACAACACACTCCGTGCAGCGACCAGGAGACTGAACTCTGGGCCCTAAAACAACAGCAATCTATCGTGTTTCCCAGGTGAGGGGAGGCTCCCACGGCATGGGAAGCGGTCGGGTCCACTCTCGGCTGCCCAGCCAGAACCCGGAAGAGAACCCAGCTAACGCAGGCTTTGGGTCTCCAGGCTGGTTCCACAAGCCTGCTTGTCCCGATCAATTTCCCAGGCTGATTGGTGGGCACAAGGGGTCCTAAGGCTGGGAGTCCCAGTCGCAAAAAAACCCCACGGGGAAGGAAAGTTGCCAGACTGCTCATGGGTCACCCAGTCTTTCCCTGGAAGGTCTCTCCGACCACGGGTACCTGCCGCCATCACAATTGAGCTCCCGCGCCCCACACTGATTGCAACTGCCCGCCCAGCTCAAAATCCCTACTCCCTCTTCGGAGGAGGCAGGAGGGGTCCAGCAGAATCTGCCACAGACCACATTGTCTGTACCCCAACCTGATATCGGGGCTGAAAAAACCCAATCCTTTCAGGCACTCCCCCAAACGCCGCCATCACCCTGCCACAGCAGAGCAGAAGGATAAAGAGGTGCACAGCAGCTTCACAGTGCCGGAACTCCAGTGCTGCCAGCCGCTCCTAGCAAACAAACTACAGCTCGGGATCTGGGACTGTGGTCATTCTACATGTACTGAGATTATCCTGGGTCCAGCGCAATAAGGTCTAGCAGCAAGTTCTATCACCGGCGCCCCCCACCCGCGGCAGAGAAACGCCGCCACCGGCTCAGGGCTCAGGATCCAACAAGAGAAGCCCCAACCCCTGCTGGCACTCCCCTGAGAGCACCTTCATAAGCTTGCCCTAGCAGAGGAGAAGGTCAGAGGGGAAGGACAGAGAGGCAGCCTGCCAAGGACACAGCACCCTCTCTCCAGGGGCCCCTAGCAGAGAAACCCAAGCTCTGGATCTGAGGACACTCAACCCTACCCGGTACTCTCTTGGGATCAGCAAACATAGATTCTACCACTAGGCTGCTTCTGGCAGAGAGATCTGGGCCCGGGATCTGGGATTGAGTACACTCACCCTAACTCTTTCCCGCGCCACCCAGGGACCATTCAACCTAACCCCTCCTGGCAGAGGAAAAGGACAAAGAGGCAGCACACAGGAAAGGTGGACACCGAGTCCTGCGGCCACAGTGTCACAGAGCTGACTGTTAGCCTACCTATGCACTTCCGCAGCAGGACCAAAACAGAGAGTAGTGAGCAAGGGGAACCCCTGTGCATTCCAACTGGTTCTGCAAGAGAGTGAGTGAGCCTTCTAGGGAGAGATTACCCCAGACCCAGGGCCTCTCCACAGAAGCAACCAGACGAGATCCCTGCCACCCACACTCCTAGTGTGGGCATCAGAGGGATTCTTGGGATAGCGACCCCAACATTGAAGCCTCTGCCTTGCGGGTCCACCAGGGCAATCCAGGCAAACAATCCCTGGATCTCAGTCAGAACTGCGTAATAGTGGCTTGCAGGCCACTGCAATAGTCAGAGAATCCGCGCATGCACACTGCGCCTGCTAAAAGCGCAAGCAAATAGTGCCAGCGTCACATTCTCTACTTAGGCGGAACTGAAAACACAGTGCACACTCCCAAAGCAGTGAACCTCTCTCATCTTCCTGAAAAAACAGTCCAGAAAACAGAAAGAGAGGATCATAGCCCAAACTACAATCTCGAGGAACAACCAGTGAGGATTATAAATAACCAGATGGCTAGAGGCAGATGTAAGAACACTCCCAACAAAAATCAGGACATAATGACCTCACCAGCAACCCCACAAAACAATGGACAGTTCAATTCACTAGATATACAAGAAAACGACCTCAAAACTATGTTTCTCCAGTTATTAGAGGCCCATAGAGATGAAATGAACAAAGCCCTCAGAGAAATAACCAAAGAAATCGAGACTAACCAAGAGGAAACAAATCGTGCTCTCAGAGAAATGACCACGAAAATTGAGGCAAACAGAGAAGAAATGCACAAAGCTCTCAAAGAAATGTCCACACAAATGAAGGCAAATAAAGAAGAAATAAACAAAGCTCTCATTGAAATACAGGCAATTATACCCAAAGAAGTAGAGGCACAATTAGTGATACATAGAGAGGAAACCGACAAAAAAATAGAAGCTATCATCGAAAAGCAGGAGTCCACATTCAAACAGATGAAGGAAATGGTGCAAGACATGAACACAGAATTAGAATCAATAAAGAAAACACCAATAGAGAAAAACCAGGAGCTGGCGAACATAGAGAAAAGATCAGGAACTACAAAGGTAAGCATCACCAACAGAATACAAGAGATGGAAGAAAGAATCTCAGGAGCCGAAGATACACTTGCGGAAATTGACACGTCTCTCAAAGAAAAAATAAAATCAGAAAAGTTCCAAACACAAAACATCCAAGAAATCAAGGACACCATGAAAAGACAAAACCTAAGAATAATAGGAGAAGAAGAAAAAGAAGACATCAGGCTCAAAGGTACGGAAAATATTTTCAAGAAAATTATAGAAGAAAACTTTCCCAACTTAAAGAAGGAGATGGCCATAACCATACAAGAGGCCTACAGAACACCAAGTAGACTAGACCAGAAAAGAAATTCTTCACATCACATTATAGTCAAAACACTGAACCTACAAAACAAAGAAAAAATTCTAAAAGCAGCAAGGGAAAAAGGCCAAGTAACATATGAAGGTAGACCTATCAGAATCACACCAGAATTCTCAACAGAAACTATGAAAGCCAGAAGGGCCTGGACAGAAATCATACAGTCCTTAAGGGACCACAGATTCCAACCCAGACTACTATACCCAGCAAAACTTTCAATCAACATAGATGGAGAATTCAAGATATTCCAAGACAAAACCAAATTTAAACAATATCTACATAGTAACCCAGCTGTACAGAAGTTACTAGAAGGGAAACTCCAAACCAAAGAAAACAACTACATCTAAGGAAACAGAGGAAATAGATAACTACACAACAAAAAAACCAAAAGAATACAAGCAATGAAACTCAGTGACACCACCAACCCCACATCAAAAGTAAGTAACAATTGTTGGTCACTAGTATCTATCAACATCAACGGACTCAACTCCCCAATAAAAAGACACAGACTAACAGAATGGAAACAGGATCCAACATTCTGTTGCATCCAAGAAACCACCTATGCAACAAAGTAAAACACTACCTCAGAGTAAAGGGCTGGAAAAAATGTTTGTCAAGCAAATGGTTCCAGAAAACAAGCTGGAGTAGCCATCCTAATATCTAATAAAATAGACTTTCAACCCAAGTTAATCAAAAAAGATAAGGACGGCCACTATATTCTCATCAAAGGAAAAATCCACCAAGAGGACATCACAATTTTGACTATCTATGCCCCAAATACAAGAGCACCTACATTCGTAAATGAAACAATATTAAAGCTTAAATCACACATTGATCCTGATACCTTAATAGTGGAAGACTTCAACACCACACTCTCACCAAGGGACAGATCAACTAGACAGAAAACAAATTGGGGGAAAAAACCACTTACAGAGTCCCTAAATCAAATGGAACTAATAGATGTCTACAGATCTTTTCATCCAAACTCAAAAGAGTATACCTTCTTTTCAGCACCACATGGAACCTTCTCCAAAATAGGTCATAGAGCAAGCCTCAACAGATACAAAAAGATTGAAACAATCCCTTGTATTCTATCTGACCACCATGGACTTAAGCTGGACCTCAACAACAACAGAAAAAACAAACAGCCTACACGCACATGGAAACTGAACAACTTGTTACTCAATGACAGCTGGGTTAAGGAAGAAATAAAGAAAGAAATTAAAGACTTCCTAGAATTCAATGAAAATGAAGGCACAACATACCCAAATTTATGGGATACATTGAAAGCAGGGGAAAATTTATAGCACTAAGTGCCTGCAAGAAGAAATTGGTAACATTACATACAAACAACTTAATGGCCCAACTGAAAACCCTAAAAAAAAAGAATCAGATACACCCAAGAGGAGCAGAAGGCTGGAAATAATCAAACTCAGGGCTGAAATCAATCAATTAGAAACAAATAAAACTATTCAAAGAATCAATGAAACAAAAAGCTGGTTCTTTGAGAAAATCAACAAGATAGACAAACCCTTAGCCAAACTAACTAAAAAGCAGAGAGAATCTATCCAAATCAACAAAATCAGAGATGAAAAGGGTGACATAACTACAGACACAGAGGAAATTCAAACAATCGTTAGGTCATACTACAAAAGCCTATATGCCACGAAATTTGAAAATCTAAATGAAATGGACAATTTTCTTGATAGATTCCATCTTCCAACATTAAGTCAAGATCAGGTAGAAAGACTGAACAGCCCTATATCCCCCAAGGAAATTGAAGCAGTCATTCACAGTCTCCCCTCCAAAAAAAGCCCTGGGCCAGATGGTTTCAGCGCGGAATTCTACCAGACCTTCAAAGAAGTGCTCACACCAATTCTCCTCA
>NW_026589654.1:0-7033 GCF_907164565.1 Psammomys obesus
GAGCCTGGAGTCTTCTTTTTCATCAATTCCTATTATTCTTAGATTTTTGTCTTTTCATAGCGTCCTTGATTTCTTGGATATTTTGTGATTGGAACTTTTCTGATATTACTTTTTCTTTGAGAGAAGTATCAATTTCTGCAAGTGTGTCTTCAGCTCCAGAAATTCTCTCTTCCATCTCTTGTATTCTGTTGGTGATGCTTACCTTCATGGTTCCTGATCTTTTCTCCGAGTTCTCCAGCTCAAGGGTTTGTTTTCTCAGTTTGTGTTTTCCTTCTTGGTTCTAATTCTGTTTTCATGCCTTGCACCATTTCTTTCATCTGTTTGAATTTGGATTCCTGTCTCTCTATGATGGTCTCTATTTCTTTGTTCATTTCCTTTTTATATGCCACTAATTTTTTTTTATTTTTTTTTAATTTTATTTTTTTCTTATCAGTTACATTTTATTAACTCTGTATCCCAGCCATGTCCCGATCCCTCATTCCCTCCCAGTCCCTCCCTCCCTCCCTCATCTCCACTGTGCCCCTTGCCAAGTCCACTGATAGGGGGGACCTCCTCCCCATTCAACTGATCCTGTTTTATCAGGTATCTTCAGGACTGGCTGCAAAGGTCTCCTCTGTGGCCTAACAGGACTGCTCCTCCCTTGGGGGGTGGGGAGGCCAAAGAGCCAGTCATTGAGTTCCTGTTAGAAATAGTCCTTGTTCCCCTCACTATGGGAAACCAATTGGTTACTGAGCTACCAGAGGTTACATCTGAGCAGAGGTTCTAGGTTACATTCATACATGGTCCTTGGTTGCATGTCAGTCTCAGAAGAGACCCTGTGCCCAGATATATTTGGTCCTTGTGTAGCTCCTATCCTTTCCTTATCAGACTAACTCCCCTTCTTTCTTATGATTCCCTGTACTCTGCCAAAGGTTTGGTCATGAGTCTTTGCTTTGAAAACACTGCTAGTTAGAGTTTTTCAAATGTGCTCAGTAGACTCCTGTCAATGTTCAATGCGCATCCTATCTGTCTTTCAAAACGAGGATTGATAATCTTAACCCATGTCCGTTCTCTTGATTATCTTTTTTAGGAGTATAGATTTCATTATGTTTATCATATCTTATAGGTCTATATAAGCGAGTATATTCCATGTTTGTCTTTCTCCTTCTGGGATATTTCACTCAGGATGATCTTTTCTAGATCCCACCATTTACCTGCAAATTTCATGATTTCCTCATTTTTGATTGCTGAGTAGTATTCCATTGTGTAAAAATACCACAATTTCTGTACCCATTCCTCCGTTGATGGACATCTGGGTTGTTTCCAGGTTCTGGCTATTACAAATAAAGTTGCTATAAACATGGTTGAGCAAATATCCCTTTTGTGTACTTGAGCAAACTTTGGGTATATGCCTAGCAGTGGTATAGCTGGGTCTTGAAGAGGCACTATTCCTAATTGTCTTAGAAAGCATCAGATAGATTTCTAGAGTGGTTGAACCAGTTTACATCCCACCAGCAGTGGAGGAGGGTTCCCCTTTCTCCACAACCTTTCCAGCATGTGTTGTCCCTTGAGTTTTTCATTTTGGCCATTCTGATGGGTGTAAGGTGATATCTCAGGGTCGTTTTGATTTGCATTTCCCTGATGACTAATGAGGATGAGCATTTATTTAAGTGTTTCTCTGCCATTCTATATTCCTCTACAGAGAATTCTCTGTTTAGCTCTGTTCCCCATTTTATAAGTGGATTACTTGGTTTGCTGCTTTTCAGCTTCTTTAGTTCTTTGTATATATTCGATATTAGTCCTCTGTCAGATAAAGGGTTAGTGAAGATTCTTTCCCAATCTGTAGGCAGGCGTTTTGTTTTGATGACAGTGTCCTTTGCTTTACAGAAGCTTTTCAGTTTCATGAGGTCCCATTTATTGATTGTTGCTCTTAGAGCCTGTGCTGTTGGTGTTCTGTTCAGGAAGTTGTCTCCTGTGCCAATGAGTTCTAGGCTGTTCCCAACTTTTTCTTCTAACAGATTTAGAGTATCTGGTTTTATGTTGAGGTCTTTGATCCACTTGGACTTTAGTTTTGTGCAGGGTGATAAATATAGATCTATTTTCATTTTTCTGCATGTGGACATCCAGTTGGACCAGCACCATTTGTTGAAGATGCTGTCTTTTTTCCATTGAATGGTTTTGGCTTCTTTGTCAAAAATCGAGTATTCATAGGTGTGTGGGTTTATTTCTGGGTCTTCTATGCGGTTCCATTGATCCTCCTTTCTGTTTCTATGCCAATACCATGCAGTTTTTATTACTATTGCTCTGTAGTACAACTTGAGATCAGGGATGGAGATACCTCCAGATGATCTGTTGTTGTACAGGATTGTTTTGCAGATTCTGGGTTTTTTGTTTCTCCATATGAAGCTGAGAATCTTTTTTTCAAGGTCTGTAAAGAATTGAGTTGGTATTTTGATGGGAATTGCATTGAATCTGTAGATTGCTATTGGCAGGATGGCCATTTTCACAATGTTAATCCTACCAATCCATGAGCACGGGAGATCTTTCCATCTTCTGAGATCTTCTTCAATTTCTTTCTTCAGAGACTTGAAGTTTTTCTCAATCAGGTCTTTCACTCGCTTGGTTAGTGTCACCCCAAGGTACTTTATGTGGTTAGTGGCTATTGTGAAGGGTGTTGTTTCCCTAATTTCTTTCTTGTATGCCACTAATTTTATCTCTACTTGTGCCTCTATTTGTTTGGCTATGTTTGCCTGTGTTTCTTTAAGGATTTTGTCTATTTCTTCTTTTTCCCTCCAATTGACTGGCCAACTCTTTGAAATATTTGTTCATTTCCTCCTTATGAGCCTCAAATAATTGGGTAAGCATGGCTTTAAGGTCATTTTCCTGTGCTTCTGATGAATTGGAGTATCCATCAATTTTGGGATTTGCTGGTGAAGTCATAATGTCCTGATTTATGTTGGAAGTGTTCTTTCACCTACCCCTGGCCATTGGCTTATCTGAAACCTTCCCTGTTTGTTTTTAGATTCTGCAGATCATACTGGTACTGTGTTTCTCTGGCATCTGGAGAGTTCTTCAGGAAGCTGAGAGAGGTCCTGTGTCCTCAGCGTGTGCTGAGGACTAGCTGTACAGGCAAGTCACTTGGCAGAGATCGGGGTATCTGGGCTCTCTGTTCTCTGGTTTGGCCCTGCTTCTTTGATGTGCTCCGCCAGCTTCGTGCTGCTGTCACTGCCAGGTTATGAGGTCCTGCTGCAGCGTCAGTGATCTCGATCCTGGGGAGTCAGTATGACGTCTAGCAGACTCGGGCCCTTGGAGGATGGTGCAGCTGCCGCGCGAATCTGGGATGCCAATATGGGTACTGCTGGCATTTGCCGCTAAAGGGCTTGGAGCTCCGCCTCATCGGCTGCAGACCCCAAGCAGTTAGGTCTGTGCTGAGAAAGATGAGTTCGCTGTGCCGAGGAGGAGGGAGGTCGTTGTTTTCCTGGGTTAGAGGTCCTTCCACTCACCAACTCAAACGTTTAGCTCTTCCACAGCTCAGAAACTGTGTGCTAGTCGCCATCCAATAAATAAATCTTAATAAACATTTTCAGATTTGTTTTTGCTTTATCTTTTATTGTATTTTGTTATTATTTCTTAGATGCTTATTTGTTTTCTAATGAGAGACAGAAAATGTATAAATCTGTATGAGAGGGGAGGTGGGGGGGGGCGGAGCCAAGATGGCGACTAGCACACACAGTTTCCGAGCTGTGGAAGAGATAAAGTTCTGAGTTGATGAGTGGAAGAACTTCTGAAGCCAGGGAAACAACGGAGAGACTTTCTAAAAAACAGGGAACATTGCAGGAGGTGAAAACCTTGGTCTCGGGTCACCCAGGGACTTGTTTGGGGAAGGTGAGAAACGATCCTTTGATCTCTCGGCACTCCCCTCCCCCAGACCTCCCTCCTCCTCGGCACAGCGGACTCGCCTTTCTCAGTGCAGACCTAACTGCCTGGGGCCTGCATCCACTGAGGCGGAGCCCCAAGCCCTTTATCTGCAAAGGCCAGCAGTACTGTGTCTCGGAGCCCCAGATTCACGCGCGGCGGCTGTACCATCCTTCCAGGGCCCGAGTCTGCTAGACGCCATACTAGCTCCGCAGGAGCGCCATCACTGACGGTACGGCCCGCCCAATCCCACAGTGACAGAGAATACGCTATATACTCACCAAAAACAGACAGAAACGCCATACAAGCTAGACACACCAGGCGCTGGGCCTCCGAAGCTTGGAGAGCGCAGTAAAGAGACCCCAGGACTTCCCAGAAAGCATCTGGACTAGCAACCCAGTCTCCAGTTACAGCGAGACTTTCTAACCTGGCGGCAGAGCAGCACTGAGCTGGCGGGGCACATCAGCCCTCCAGTTTAAGACTAACCGGGGCCAAACCAGAGAACAGAAAGGCTGGTTACCCCGATTCCCACTGACGTGACCACCCTGAAATCTCCAGCTGCAGCAAGACCTCATAACCTGGCAGTGACAGCAGCACGGAACTGGCGGAGCACATCAAAGAAGCAGGGCCAAACCAGAGAGCAGAGAGCCCAGATACGCCGATCTCTGCCAAGTGTCCTGCCTGTAAGTGAGTGCACCCTTGAGAATCTGCAGCTCCACTGATCCTGGGTTCTTCTAAAACAGAAGCCAGGCATCGAACCCCCTCCCACCCATATACCCACTTTGGGAAACAGAGGGGCACTTGGAACATTGAAGTTCCTGCTCTATGGGTCTAATTGAGGAGTTAAGGCAGTTAATGCCAGAAATTGCGCTGCGATCATCACTAGCACCTGCGACATATACATTGCAGAGCCCCTCCCACACACTCAAGAGTTCAACATTAGCCATCACTCTGTCCCTCGAGACACACGCCCACACCCACTTACACACACACACACATATGCACACGCACGCACGCACGCTTGCATTTGCCTCTGTTTGCGCCTGCGTACTTTCCTCCCACAGGTACAGCTAGTCCTCAGCATACGCTAAGGACACGGGACCTCTCTCAACTTCCTGAAGAATTCTCCAGACTCGAGAGAGAGACAGTACCAGTCTGATCGGCAGAATCCAAAAACACACAGGGAAGGTCTCAGATAAGCCAATGGCCAGGGGTAGGTGAAAGAACACTTCCAACATAAATCAGGACATCATGACTTCACCAGCAAACCCCAAAATCGATGGATACTCCAATTCATCAGAAGCACAGGAAAATGACCTTAAAGCCATGCTTGCTCAATTATTTGAGGCTCATAAGGAGGAAATGAACAAATCTTTCAAAGAGTTGGCCAGTCAATTGGAGGTAAAGAAAGAAGAAATAGACAAAACCCTTAAAGAAACACAGGCAAACATAGCCAAACAAATAGAGGCACAAGTAGAGAAAAAATTAGTGGCATACAAAAAGGAAATGAACAAAGAAATAGAGTCCATCGTAGAGAGACAGGAATCCAAATTCAAACACATAAAAGAAATGGTGCAAGGCATGAAAACAGAATTAGAATCAATAAAGAAAACACAAAATGAGAAAACTCTTGAGCTGGAGAACTTGGAGAAAAGATCAGGAACCACAAAAGTAAGCATCACCAACAGAATACAAGAGATGGAAGAGAGAATCTCTGGAGCTGAAGACACACTTGCAGAAATTGATACTTCTCTCAAAGAAAAAGTAAAATCAGAAAAATTCCAATCACAAAATATCCAAGAAATCAAGGGTGCTATGAAAAGACAAAATCTAAGAATAATAGGAATTGATGAAAAAGAAGACTCTAGGCTCCAAGGTCCAGAAAATATTTTCAAAAAAATCATAGAAGAAAATTTTCCCAACTTAAAGAAAGAGATGTCCATAAATATACAAGAGGCCTACAGAACACCAAATAGACTAGACCAGAAAAGAAACACATCACGTCACATCATAGTCAAAACACTAAATCTACAGAACAAAGAAAAGATATTAAAAGCAGCAAGGGAAAAAGGCCAAGTAACATATGAAGGTAGACCTATCAGAATCACACCGGACTTCTCATCAGAAACTATGAAAGCCAGAAGGACCTGGAGACTCTAAGAGATCACAAATGTCAACCTAGACTACTATACTCTGCAAAGCTTTCAATCAACATAGATGAAGAAAACAAAATATTCCATGACAAAACTAAATTTACGCAATATCTACACAACAAACCAACCCTACAGAAGATACTAGAAGGAAAACTCCAATCCAACAAAAACAACTTCACCCAAGGAAACGGCATACAGATACTACCCCAACAAAAATGAAAAGAAAACAAACAATGAAACAGGGTAAGATCACTGACTCCATTACAAAAGGAACTAACATGCATTGGTCACTATTATCTATCAATATCAATGGACTCAACACGCCAATAAAAAGACAGAATGATTGCAGAAACAGGATCCAACATTCTGTTGCATCCAAGAAACTCACCTATGCAAAGATAAACACTACCTCAGAGTAAAGGGCTGGAAAAATGTTTTTCAAGCAAATGGTTCCAGAAAACAAGCTGGAGTAGCCACCCTAATATCTAATAAAATAGACTTTCATCCAAAGTTAATCAAAAAAGATAAGGATGGTCACTATATTATCATCAAAGGAAAAATCCACCAAGTGAACATCACAATTTTGAATATCTATGCCCCAAATACATGAGCACCTACATTCGTAAATGAAACAATATTAAAGCTTAAATCATACATTGATCCTAATACCTTAATAGTGGGAGACTTCAACACCCCACTCTCATCAAGGGACAGAACAACCAGACAGACACCAAATAGGGAAATAAAAGCACTCACAGAATCCCTAAATCAAATGGACCTAATAGATGTCTACAGATCTTTTCACCCAAACTCAAAAGAGTACACCTTCTTTTCAGCACCACATGGAACCTTCTCTAAAATAGACCATATAGTGGGTCACAAAGCAAGCCTCAACAGATACAAAAGGATTGAAATAATCCCTTGTATACTATCTGACCACCATGGACTAAAGCTGGACATCAACAACAACAGAAACAACAAAAAGC
>NW_026589655.1:0-11676 GCF_907164565.1 Psammomys obesus
AAACTCCCAGACCACTGCAAGGTGAGTAGCAGGAATATCTTGAGTTCAATGTACTAATCTTGAATTCCTAATGCTTACATTTTATTCTTAAATTTAAATACACATTAAAACCAAAGAAACTTGGAAATCATTTTATTCATTTAAGTCATAATTGACAGTAATTTAATATAACCTTCAGACACATGATAAGTTCCCTTTATGTAACATTTTGAGGTGTGGTGAAAAATTAACTGGAATTTTCCTGTGCTTTTTCCATTTGAGAAACAAGTTTTCTAAAAAGACAAACAAAACAAAACATTGGTTGTCTTGTTTCTGGTGAAAAAAAATCATTTGTTGAACATTAAAGAAAATCTAACCAGCTAGGGAGGTGTGTCAGTGGCTCTCAGCATCCACATGGTAGGTAGCTCATAGACATTCAAAGCATCACAAGGATTTGATGCTGTCTTTCAACCAGCTCAGGTACAAGGCACAACATTGTACACAGATATACTTGTTAGCAAAACACTCACATACATGAATAAGTCTAAAATTAAAATGTAACACTTTTAAAATTACTCTGTATGCTCCATAAAATGTAGATTCAGTTTTGGACAGCAAATCTGAAATCTAGCCATTTCTCTGAATCCAATTAAAAATATTCAGTTCACAATTTCTCCACTATCAGCATTTTCTCCCATTGCATGAGATACCATATTCAAATTCTGGGAGCCTTCTTGACTGAATCACCTACTATTCCATATGCGGTGATTTTCTAGAATTTTTCACCAGATAATTGACAAATAGGTAATATTAATAAAATCAATGAATGCGTTAATATAAGAATTATGAATCTGAAAACTCCAATGATCAAACCAGCCTGACTTTTTAATTTTAGTTTATTTTCTACATTTTTAAATTAATTACAGTTTATTCACTTTGTATCCCACCTGTAGCACCAATCCCTCATCCCCTTCGAATCCCAACTTCCTCCCTGTTCTCCAATCATGCCCCTCTCCCAGTCCACTGATAGGGGAGGTCCTCCTCCCCTTCCATCTGATCCTAGTCTATCAGGTCTCACCAGGACTGACTGCATTGTTTTCCTCTGAGGACTGGTAAGGTTGTCTCCCTCCCTCAGAGGGAGATGATCAAAGTGGCAGCCACTGAGTTCATGTCAGAGACAGCCCCCTCTCCCCTTATTAGGGCACCCACCTGGACACTGAGCTGCCATGGGCTACATCTATGCAGGGCTTCTAGGTTATCTCCATGAATGGTCCTTGGTGAAAAAGGGGGAGATAGAAAGACCTGGACAGGACAAGAGCTCCACAAGGAGAACAACTGAACGGAAAATTCTGGGCCCAAGGGTCTTTTCTGAGACTGACCCTCTAACCAAGGACATTCTCTTTAATTAATTAATTAGTTTATTCAATTTACATGTATTTTGTAGTCGACTCCTATCTTTCCTCCCAGTCCCACCTTCCCTCCTGCAAACACACTCCCCCTCTTCTGAGGAACTGGAAGACTCTTACCCCAATATCCCGGCTCCTCTAGTATCCTAAACACAATCTGGGAAACATTCTTGATTATTCAAAGTGTAAAGTAAAACTAAACTACTATGATTTTCTACAATACTTATTTTTATAGTTTTAGTGTCTTGGATAATATACATGGGGTATAATATATCCACACTTTGGATCTTTTCATGTTGTTTTGTTTTAATGGCAAAGTGTACTGCAATTATGTCCAGGAAGGTAAGGGTTTGTCTCTTAATCTTCTCTGTCACTAAAATCCTCATTGTCAGTATAATTCTCACTGTCACTATAATCAGTCCTGAAAATACAGACACATGCAAAAAAAAAAATTCTGGTCTTTGTTTTTTGTTTTGTTTAATTTATTTATTACATCTCATTTCAGCCTGACCCCCAGCCCCCTTTGTCCTGTTCTTGCCCTCATTCTTCCTCCTTTGTATTCTCCCCTCTCATTTTTCTTAAAGGAGGGACCCTAAGTGATATGAAATATCCAGGGATCTCAAGTTCTAGTCCACATTCACTATCATTGGAACACAGTTCAAGAACATAGTTGTGCAAAGGAAATTCTGAAAGATTTTGAAAAAGCATCAGGAAAAACAGACTAAAGTGTTGAAACCTCAGTTTCCTTGAAAGCACTGAACTTTTCTTAAATGTGTTTTCAAGTCCCTCCCAGGTGAAGCAGATAGGACTAGATTTGTTTCAACTGTTGTTATTCACATGCCTCTATGGAAAAACAAATTTTTGCCACATGCTGCTTTCCCTTGTAGTTGTAGACTTATGTGATTTATATGCAAGTTTGCTAAATAAAACAATAATGTGATTTTTTATAGATTTTTCAAACAACCTGAGTGACTTTGGCTGTTCACTTTCTTTCCTTCTGTATTTGTTTCTCCTTCCTCCTCGATTAAAACTCTGCCTACACAAGTTTAGAATACATAGATTTTTAAACAATAAGCAAGAATTATTCTTTCAATTATCCTATAATCAAAACAAACCGGAGGGCTTACGAAAAGCTCTATTCACTTACTGGCCATAACTCTTCCCATCTTCAAACACTTTTACTTTGGTGTTTATCTGAAAAGATGACTGGATCTGTGTGGCCTTCACTGTTATCCTATTAATTCAGTTTAGTTATTTATCATGCCACACAAGAAACATTTTCTGCATGTAGTCATTTTGGATAGGTCTGCTTTATAATGTCATTGACGAAGACTAATTTGAATTTTGATATCTGAAAATTAAATTAATTCATGCAAAAAAAGAGTTATGGAATAATAAAAATGAATTGTATAATTACCTTGAAGGGAAAACATTACAATAGAGGAATAATTCATACTGATGTATGTTAAGAGGTTTTAATTATGTTAATATTTAATTATTTTTTATATTTTGTGTCCATTAACATTTGACTACATATGGAAAGGAGTCAGATCCCCAGAACAGGAGTCTCAGACAGTTAGGAGTTGCCATGTGGGTTTTGCTAATTGAACATGGGTCCTCTAGAAGAGCAGCCAGTGCTCTTAACTGCTTAGCCATCTCTCTAAATCCATATATCTCTAAAAGTAACCATTTCTGTTACTCAGTATTTCCATGACCCCCATTATGATATGGTTACATGATAAATGGCAATATTACAGAAATACCTTACAGCAGATCAAGTCATCTATATTATAGGTATATAAAGGACTCAGGTATTACCTATATGAGGTACACACTGAGTGATTTGATTATATAGCAACAGCATATATTAACAAACTGTACACTTTCTAAAATTTTCCTCATAATACCTTGTCACATTCTCAAAAAATTACCTTACCCTATTAATAAATATGGTGTCAGCACCACATAGAACTAGCCATGTTGAACAATGCAGATTGCCAAAGAAGGTTTGAAGCATCTATTATATATTTATGATATAAGGAGATGGTAACTGAAAGTTTCTTCACTGGTCTATCCCAAGTACTTCAAACCATGCCTGGTATATAGGCCAGCTCTAAAAATGTTGGGCTACTCTAAAAAGTTCTGAACTGAAATCATAAGAATAGCTTGGTGCTTTTCCTGAAAGTTAAATCTGTGAAACCTATACAAAAGGCATGTGTCTGGAAACTATCAATGTGATTTGAAATCTTCTCCCTGTTTTTGAATGACTCAGCAGGAAGGTTCCACTGAGTTTTCTCTAACAAAGAATTATCCAGATTGTTGCTGTATCTCCAGGGTTGAGCTCTAACTTAAGATTGTTGTTTTCCTGTCCTGAGCTCTGAGTTCACACACTCATTCCACTATGGATCACAAAGTGTCACATTCCCAGGTTTCTGATTTTTATTTACAGTCATTACAAAAAAATATGCATTCCATTTCCTCCACCACTTACAGGATGTCACTAGAACCATTTCCTCTCAAAGTATAAAGAGCACGAGTAAGTCCAGGCTTACTCAGCCATGGCTTATAAGTACGCGGGCACATGCAGTTCGATCTCTTGATGCAGAACCAGTAAGGTTAAAAGCAAAAACCTTTGACCTGCAGAGTTTACCATAATGTGTCTCTTGATGCCATTTAAAAATAGGAGTTGAGCTGCAATATTGGTCCCTTCAGTGTGTGCTAGTTGGCTCAGCTGTCCAATAGAGGCCCTTTGAGCCAAGGGAATATCTCTCTGCAGTAGCAGCACTACTGAAAGATCTCCTTTTACATTTCTAGTTTTGATGGGCCAAACTTAGCAGACCTCCATGTCAATGAAGGTTCTACCTTGGGCACAGGTTGAGAGCTATGACAAAAGTTTTGATTTAATTTATACTTTAAAGTAGTTTATGTAATTTCTTTGGTTTGTATTTTTCCACAAAATATTTCCTTTCTATGTATATAAGGAGTTTTTACAAAACCTTGAAAATAGTCTGATGACAGCTGGACTCTATGAGGAGTGGCTGAATGTGCTAGACCGCCTCACAGAACAGGAGCAATTGGCTGCTGCAAAAAGGTAATGCCTTGCTAATTTCTTAAACAACATCAACAAAAACAGACATAATGTTTGCTTAGACACATAGGAGTACATATCAGAGAATTGCTTAGTAAAATTAATTACTGATGATAAAATTGTCAATTGTTCACACACTAGAAAGAAATGTTAAGAAGAGTCATATGGTGAGTCACAGTGTCCCATGCGCATAATCTCAGGATTCATACAGCAATTAAATTTGTCTTTTTCTTGTTTGTTTGTTTCCAAAATCTTTATTTGCAGAAGGAATAACACTTGAGGGCATGGTTGTAAGCAGGGAGACAGATTTATAATTTTGAGGTAGTGTTTTCAAAATCCATGCTTAAACTATACATACATGGGGCCACACTGCACTGTCAAACTTTCCAAGAGAGGAAGCAAGAGTGAATAGCAACTTCTTTGGAAAGGCTGTCTGGGTTCAAAGATATTCTTAGATAAACTTATGGTCCAGGCAGGAAGCTTTTTCCCTGCTGTTAATGGAGGACTAATGTTTTAGTTTGCTTTATTTGTATATTACAATTTATTCACTTTGTATCCCAGTTGTAGGCCCCGCCCTACTCCGCTCCATATCCTGCACTCACTTTCTCTTCTTCTCCCATGCCCCTTCCTCAGTCCACTGATTGGGGAGGTCCTCCTACCCTTCTGCCTGACCTTAGCCTATCAGGTCTCATCAGGACTGTCTGCATTGTTTTCCTCTGTGGCCCAGTAAGACTGCCCTGCTTCAGGGGAAGATGATCAAAGAGCAAGCCATTGAGTTCATGTGAGAGACAGCCCCTATTCCCCTTACTAGGAAGCCCATTTGGAGACTGAGCTGCCATGGGAAACATCTGTGCAACAGTTCCAGTTTATCTCCTTGAATGGACCTTGGTTGGAATATCAATCTTAGAAAAAGACCCTTGTATCCAGCTTTTTTTGTTTCTGTTGCTCTCCTTGTAGAGGTCCAGTCCCATCCAGGTCTTTCTATCTCCCCCTTCTTTCATCAGATTCCCAACACTCTGCCCAAAGTCTGGATAAGAGTCTCAGTATCTGCTTTGATATCCTGCTATGTAGAGTTTCAGAGGTCCTCTGTGGTAGGCTCCTGCCTTGTTCCTTGTTTTCACCATCTTCCAATGTCTATCCCAATGCTTTTCTGAAGCGCAATAGAGCATCTTACCCAGGGTCCTACTTCTTGCTTAGCTTCTTAGGGAGTACAGATTTTAGTATGTGTATCCTATACTATACCTCTAATATCCACTTATATGTGATTATATACCATGTGTGCCTTTATTCTTCTGGGATACCTCACTCTGGATGATCTATTCTAGTTCCCACTATTTGCCTGAAAATTTCATGACTTCCTTATGTTTTTGTTGAATAGTATTCCATTGTGTAAATGTACCACAATTTCTGTATCCATGCCTTAATTGAGGGACATCTGGGTTATTTCCAGGTTCTGGCTATTATGAATAAAGCTGCTCAAAGCATGGTTGAGCAAAAGTCCTTGTTGTATACTTGAGCATATTTTGGATCTTGAGCCAGCACTATTCTTAATATTCTCAGAAAGCACCAGATTGATTTCCAAAGTGGTTGTACAAGTTTAAATTCCCACCAGCAATGGAAGAGGCTTTCCCCTTTCTCCACATCCTCTCCAGTATGTATTGTCACTTGAGTTTTTATTCTTAACTATCATGATGGGTATAAGGTGAAATCTCAGGGTCCTTTTGATTTGCATTTCCCCAATGACTAGAGATATTGAGCATTTCTTTAAGTGTTTCCCTGCTGTTCAATATTCCTCTAATGAGAATTCTCTGTTTAGCACTCTACCTCCTTTTTTAATTGAATTACTTGATTGTTGCTTTTTAACCCCTTGAGTTTTTTATATATCATGACTATTAGCCCTGTGTCAGGTACAGGGTTGTTGAAGATCCTTTCCAAGTCTGCAGGATGTCATTTTGTTCTGATGACAGTGTCCTTTGCTTTACAGAAGCTTTTCAGTTTCAATAAATGATGCCCCATTTATTGAGTATTGATCTTAGAGCCTGTGCAGTTGGTGTACTGTTCAGGAAGTTGCCTCCTGTGTCAATGAGTTCAAGGCTCCTCCCCACTTTTTCTACTAACAGGTTGAGTGTTTCTGGGTTCATATTAAAGTCTCGTATCCACTTGGACTTTAGTTTTTGTGCAGGGTGATAAATATGGATCCATTTGCATTTTTTCTATTGTAGACATTTAAGTTTGGAGAAATATTCCAAGAACATTCCTACTTTCATTTTATTCTCATAAAACCATTAATAAAAAGCAACAGGAAGAAGTTCCTACAAGTAACAGGAAGGTTTTAAGTACTAATCAGATGACATCATCTCCTGATTTTACAAAACTGTAAATTGTATCACAGCAGGATTGGCACACACCATGATATTAGAAAATGGAAAATTCTTTTTAAACAACAGTGTAATTTAAAAAACATTAATATAAGCATACCTATATGCATATACACTTAAACACATATACAAGCATACATGATTGTATACACATATGTGTGACAGATGTACTCCTAAATTAGCCCCTGAAAGGATCCTCTAACTTTACCTACTTTGTTTCTCACCTTCCTTTCTCCTGTTCCCTAAGTCAAAGTAGGATATCTTGGAGATGGAAATTAATACTTTTGGAAATATTACTTAGAGAAAATGCATTGATTCAAAAATCCCTCAAACAATCTGGAAGGTAACGCCCAGTGCCGATGTCAACAAACTTTGCTACCCTTCTGCAAAAACACCAATGTTGGCTTGATTCCTTATGAGAGATAAATCTTATCAAATGCTTTGCATTATGTAACTTTTAGATTCACAGGATCCACTACAACAAATATTTGAGGAATGATAACTAGATTAAAACATACCTGTTTCTACAATTAGCACCTCTCAAAATCAGATATATTATAAATATAAGAAATGAACTGTGTAGACTTGTGGAAATAGACTGAAAAACTCATTTTATCTGAATTGAGCTGAATCTGTCATCTTGAGAATGTTTTTAATCAAGATGATATATGTTATATTTTTTTCTGACAGTCAATGTTGATCCAACTTTCTCCTCCAATACGATTTGTCATCTGGTGGAGGATGATAATTGAAGAACCTTTTGGAATATACAAGCTATCTTGCTACCCTTCATTTTCTTATTAAACGGAATAATTGAATCTTCACACTTTCAATTACCTACATCCTTCCCTTTGTCTTACATCTTATGATTATACATTCCTAATGTTTTTCCATTTCACAGTATTATTATTAACAATGTTTTACTTCTATTTAATTTATAATGTATATTAAATACTTTCATTGTTTTAATGAATATTTTTGAAAAATGCCATTTGGCCATCTTGTCCTCTATCTAAGTTACTTAGGGACCTGTGTTCATGTGATAGGGTCACAGGAATCAATTTATTAATCTAATTCTATACTCCTATCAGAATGGTATACTAAGTTCTCCTTAATAAATGAAAGCTGGAGATCTATCTGACCAAATTCTTTCAGACTCTAGCCACAAAAGAACCCCAATGCAAAGAATCAACTTAGGGGGTATACCACAAAACCTGACTCAACCTGGGCATTATAGCAACACTTTTATTTTTAAGTTATTTTCCTATTGCTGTGAAAAGATGCTGGAGAATATTATTTATATTAGAAATACAATTTGTACACTGTTTGCACACTCACGGCATCATTGGGCAGGTCTGATATCAGGAGGTCAAAGCAAGCAATGTTGCTTACCTAGTAAATAAGCAGGGGACAATGATGGCTCATAATCACTGAGCTTTCCCCTGTTTATGCATTCCAGATATCATGCTTGTAATTTCACAGCCTAATTATAGTTGTTATAGTTTTCTCAGCGTGATTGCCAAATCCAGATAATTCCTCAGAAGTATGGACAGAAGGTAATGTAATGGAAATAATCCAGAAGAGTTGTGTTTAGAGTCCAGTATCATAGATGATTGCAGATAAAACACCATTAGCAATCAAAATTAAGCATCACACGTGATGACTTTAGAAGTAGATTCTAATTGTAAGAATGTGCAAAATGGCCAGAAAGGATGGTTCAAACTCTAAAGCAATTGAGATATAAGCTTATAACTCATATAATGGGCATGGGTTCAGATCATCAAAACTTACATTTAAAAACTTGCCACTGTTTTTAATTGCTGAGTAGTATTCCACTGAGCAAACTCAGCAATTAAAAAACAAAGAAAACATGATAATTCTTAGATGCTGAAAATGTATTTGACAAAATCCAACATCCATTCATGTTTAAAGTCGTGGAGAGATCAGGGATACATGGCACATACCTGAACAAAATAAAGGCAATATATAGCAAGCATATAGCCAACATCAAACTCAATGGAGAGAGATTTATATCATTCCTACTGAAATCAGGGACAAGGCAAGGCTGCCCACTCTTTATATATCTCTTCAACATTGTTCTTGAAGTACTTGCTAGAGCAATAAGACAATTGAAGGAGTTCAAGGGGATACAAATTAGAAAGAAAGAAGTCAAAGTATTACTGTTTGCACATGATATGATAGTATACTTGAGTGACCCCAAAAATTCTACCAGGGAACTCCTACAGCTGATAACACCTTCAGCAAAGTGGCTGGATATAAAATTAACTCAAAAAAATCAGTAGCCTTCCTGTATATAAAAGACAAAAGGGCCGAGAAAGAAATTAGCGAAACAACACCTTTCACAATTGCCACAAAGGTCATAAAGTACCTTGGTGTGAAACTAACCAAGCAAGGCAAAGACTTGTATGAAAAAAATTTCAAGTCTCTGAAGAAAGAATTAGAAGAAGATATCAGAAGATGGAAAGATCTCCCATGCTCATGGCTTGGCAGGATTAATATAGTAAAAAAGACCATCTTACCAAAAGCAATCTCCAGATTCAATGCAGTTCCCATCAAATTACCAACACAATTCTTTACAGACCTGGAAAGAAATATTCTCAACTTCATATGGAACAACAAGAAACCAGAATTGCTAAAACAATTCTCTACACGAAAAGATCTTTTGGAGGTATCTCTATCCCTGATCTCAAGCTATACTATAGAGCAACAATACTAAAAACTGCATGGTACTGGCATAGAAACAGACTGGGGATCAATGGAATCAAATTGAAGAACCTGACATAAATCCACACACTTATGGACACCTAATATTTGACAAAGATACCAAATCCATTCAATGGAAAAAAGACAGCATCTTCAACAAATGGTGCTGGTCTAACTGGAAGTCTACATGTAGAAAAATGAAAATAGATCCATACTTATCACCCTGCACAAAACAAAAGTCCAAGTGGATCAAATACCTCAACATAAAAACAGTCACACTAAAATGCTTAGAAGAAAAAGTGGGGAATACCCTTGAATTCATTGGCACAGGAGACAACTTCCTGAACAGAACAACAAAAGCACAGGCTCTGAGAGCAATAATCAATAAATGGGACTTCATGAAACTGAAAAGCTTCTATAAAGCAAAGGACACTGTCCTCAGAACAAAACGACAGCCTATAGATTGGGAAAGGATCTTCACCAACCCTATATCTGACAGAGGGCTAATATCCAGTATATATAAAGCACTAAAGAAGTTAAACAGCAAAAAATCAAGTAATCCCATTAAAAAATGGGGTACAGAGCTAAACAGAATTCTCTGCAGAGGAATATCGAATGGCAGAGAAACACTTAAAGAAATGCTCAACCTCATTAGCCATCAGGGAAATGTAAATCTAAACTACCCTAAGAATTCACCTTACACCCATCAGAATGGCTAAGATCAAAAACTCAAGAGACAACACATGCTGGAGAGGTTGTGGAGAAAGGGGAACCCTCCTCCACTGCTGGTGGGAATGTAAACTTTACAACCAATTTGGAAAGCAATCTGGCACTTTCTCAGACAACTAGGAATAGCGCTTCTTCAAGATCCAGCTATACTCCTCCCAGGCATATATCCAAAAGATTCTCAAGTACATAATAAGGACATTTGCTCAACCATGATTATAGCAGCCTTATCTGTAATAGCTGGAAACATCCCAGATACCCCTCAACTGAATAATGGATATACAAATTTTGGTATATCTACACAATGGAATATTACTCAGCAATAAAAAACAAGGAAATCATGAAATTTGCAGGTAAATGGTGGGATCTGGAAAAGATCATCCTGAGTGAGCTATCCCAGAAGCAGAAAGATGCACACTGTATATACTCACTCATATAGAAATATAATATAGGATAAACCTACTATAATCTGTACACATAAGAAAATAATCAAGAGGGAGGACTCTTGCTAAAATGCTCAATTCCTATCCAGAAAGGCAAAGAGGATGGACATCAGAAGAAGGAGAAAAGAGGGAACAAATCAGGAGCCTGACACAGAGGACCTCTGAAAAGCTCTGCCCTGCAGACTATCAATGTAGATGCTGAGACTTATGGGCAAACTTTGGCAGAGTGCAGGGAATCTTAGAAAAGAAGTGGGAAACAGTAAGATCTGAAGAGAACAGGAACTCCACAAGGAGAGCAACAGAACCAAAAAAATCTGAGCACAGGGATCTTGCTTGAGACTGATATTCCAAACAAGAACTATGCATGGAGATAACCTAAGACCCCTGCACAGATGTAGCCCATGGCAGTTCAGTATCCAAGTGGGTTCCATTGTAATAGGAACAGGGACTGTCTCTGACATCAACTGATTGGCCTGCTCTTTAATTACCTCCCCCTGAGGGGGAAGCAGCATTACCAGGCCACAGGAGAGGACAAGGCAGCCAGTCCTCATGAAAACTAATTGACTAGGATCAGAAGGAAGAAAAAGGAGTCCTCCCCTATCAGTGGACTTGGGGATGGGCATGCATGCAGAGGGTGGAGGAAGGGAGGGATTGGGATGGGAGGAAGGAGGGAACCACGGGGGGGGGGTGGATACAAAGTGAATAAAGTGTAATTAATAAAGAAAAATAAAAGAAAAAATAACAAAAGCAGCACAGGTGCCCTCTCATTATCCATAACAACACTGAAGCAAGGCCAAAGGACACAACTGCATAAACAATAGGTTACACAGAATTCATATTTATTGCCTTTTGACCACTGGGCATAACCTAGTACATTGAATACAATGTGTGTGTGTGTGTGTGTGTGTGTGTGTGTGTGTGTGTGTGTGTGT
>NW_026589655.1:11686-17050 GCF_907164565.1 Psammomys obesus
TGTGTGTGTGTGTGTGTGTGTGTGTGTGTGTGTGTGTGTGTGTGTGTCTGTGTGATTTATCCCAGATCCTAACATACCATGTACCATACCAGGTTAATTGAAATTTATGAACAAGGATAACTTACACTTAATGATTTTGTATTTTACTAACTATAGGCTAGGAATTATGGAAAAGCAAATCAGAATTTAAAAGAAGAGCTCTGATCTTGTAGTACTAATGTACTACTAATGTAGTACTAATGTAACTAGGAAGGAAAAAATGCCTGCTTTTGCTCAGAATGTGGATTTAATCACCTCTGAAATTATAGTTCAGGGCTCACAAAACATACATGATGGAAGTAACTAGATATCTCCAGAAATTTTCTTTCTTATCTCACCATGGACACTTTGAAATCCATGTACACACTTGAACACTACACACATACAACACACACAGACACAAATAAATATCACACACAGTAAGAGTAATAATATTAAAGATATGCAAAACTTCTAATTTTTTTTAATATCGAAAACCTTTTCTGTATAAGTGTAAAACAATGAAGTATTTTCACAGAAAAACACAGCACAATAATATATTAATTCACATTATGTAAAATATTGTTTTCAGTGCATTTAGAACATATAAAGACCTAAATAATGTTTGCAATGATGTGTATATTTCTTCCTGCTGACAGTTTGTTTTTAAAACAGACACATTACAGAAAAAGAATTTTACAAATAAAGCTGATAAAAACATGGTTGAGCAAATATCCTTAATGCATATTTGAGACTCTTTTGGTATATGCCTAGGAGTGGGAAAGCTGGATCTTGAGGAATCACTATTCCTAGTTGTCTGAGGAAGCACCTGATTGATTTGCAGAGTGGTTGCACAAGTTTACATTCCCACCAGCAGTGGAGTAGGTTCTCCTTTCTCCACATCCTCTCCAGCATGTGTTGTCACTGGAGGTTTTGATCTTAGCCATTCTGACGGGTGTAAGGTGATATCTTATGGTCATTTTGATTTGCATTTCCCTTAGGACTGAGTACATTGAACATTTCTTTGGGTGTTTCTCTGCCATTCGATAGTCCTCTATTGAGAATTCTCTGTTTAGCTTTGTACTCCATTTTTTAATTGGATTACTTGATTTGTTGCTGTTTAACTTCCTGAGTTCTTTATATATACTGGAAATTAGTCCTCTGTCAGATATAGGGTAGGTGAAGATCCTTTCCCAATATGTAGGCAGTCGTTTTGTTCTGATGACAGTGTCCTTTGCTTTACAGAAGCTTTTCAGTTTCATGAGGTCCTATTTGTTGATTGTTGCTGTTAGAGCCTGTGCTGTTGTTGTTCTATTTAGGAAGTTGTCTCCTGTACCAATGAGTTCTAGGGTCTTCCACATGTTTTCTTCTAAGCAGTTTAGTGTGTCTGATTTTATATTGAGGTCTTTCATCCACTTGGACTTTAGTTTTGTGCAGGGTGATAAGTATGGATCTATTTGCATTTTTCCACATGTAGACATCAAGTTAGACGAGCACCGTTTGTTGAAGATGCTGTCTTTTTTTCCATTGAACGGTTTTGGCATCTTTGTCAAAACTCAGGTGTCCATAAGTGTGTGAGTCTGTTTCTATGCCAGTACCATATAGATTTTAGTATTGTTGCTCTATAGTACAGCTTGATATCAGAGATGGAGATAACCCCTGAAGATCTTTTAATGTAGAGAATTGTTTTAGCAATTCTGGGGTCTAGTTGTTCCATATGAAGGTGTGAATTTTTCTTTCAAGGTCTGTAAAGAATTGTGTTGGTGATTTGAAGGGAAATGCATTGAATCTGGAGATTGCTTTCAGTATGATGGCCATTTTTACTATGTTAATGCTGCCAAGCCATGAGCATGGGAGATCTTTCCATTTTCTGATATCTTCTAATTCTTTTTTCGGAGACTTGAAATTTTTTTCATACAAGTCTTTGACTTGCTTGGTTAGTTTCACACCAAGGTACTTTATGTCCTTTGTGGCTATTGTGAAGGGTGTTGTTTCCCTAATTTCTTTCTTGGCCCTTTTGTCTATTGTATACAGGAAGGCTACTGATTTTTTTTTTTAGGTTTATTTTATATCCGGCCACTTTGCTGAAGGTGTTAATCAGCTGTAGGAGTGCCCTAGTAGAATTTTTGGGGTCAGTCAGCTATACTATATTATCATCTGTAAATAGTGATACTTTGATTTCTTTCTTTCCAATTTGTATCCCCTTGAACTCCTTCAATTGTCTTATTGCTCTAGCAAGGACTTCCAGAACTATGTTGAAGAGATATGGAGAGAGTGGGCAGTCTTGCCTTGTCCCTGATTTCAGTGGGATTGATTTCAGTTTCTCTCCATTAAGTTTGATATTGGCTATAGGCTTACTGCATATTGCCTTTACTATGTTCAGGTATGTGCCTTGTATCCCTGATCTCTCCATGATTTTAAACATGAATGGGTGTTGGACTTTGTCAAATGCTTTTTCGGCATCTAAGGAGATGATCATGTGGTTTTTCTCCTTCAGGTTTTTTTATGTGGTGGATCACATTGATGGATTTCTGTATATTGAACCACCCCTGCATGCCTGGGATGAAGCCTACTTGGTCGTAGTAATGACCAAAAAATGATATCATTTTTTTATTAATTATACTTTATTCAGTTTGTATCCCCCCATAAACCCCTCCCTCCTCTCTTCCTAATCCCACCTTCCCTTCCCTTTCTTCACACATGCCCCTCCCTAAGTCCACTAATAGGGGAGGTCCCCCTCTCCCTCTTCTAATCTTAGTATATCAGATCTCATCAGGAGTACCTGCATTGTCATATTCTGTGGCCTGGTAAGGCTGCTTCCCCCTTAGGGGAAGGTGAAGAAAGAGCAGGCCAATCAGTTCATGTCAGAGGCAGTCCCTGTTCCCATTACTATGGAACCCACTTGGACACTGAACTGCCATGGGCTACATCTGTGCTGGGGTTCTAGGTCATCTCCATGAACGGTACTTGGTTGGAGTATGAGTCTCTGGAAAGACCCCTATGTTCAAATTTTCTGGTTCTGTGCTCTCCTTGTGGAGTTCCTGTCCTCTCCAGATCTTATTATTTCCTGATTCTTTCATAAGATTCCATGCACTCTGCCCAACAGTTGGCCAAATGTCTCAGCATCTGCTTTGATAGTATCCAGGGCAGAGCCTTTCAGAGGCCCTCAGTGACAGGTTCTTAACTTGTTTTCTGTTTTCTTCTTCTTCTCATGTCCATCCTCTTTTCCTTTCAGGATGGGGATTGAGCATTTTAGTCAGGGCCCTCCCTCTTCATTACTTTCTTTAGATGTACAGATTTTAGTAGGTTTATCCTATATTATATGTCTATGTGAGTGAGTATATACCCTGTGTGTCTTTCTGCTTCTGGGACAACTCACTCAGGATGATCCTTTCCAGGTCCCACCATTTACCTGCAAATTTCATGGTTTCCTTGTTTTTCACTGTTGAGTAATAGTCCATTGTGTAGATATACCACAATTTTTGTATCCATTCTTCAGTTGAGGGGAATCTGGGCTGTTTCCGGCTTCTGGCTATTACAAATAAAGCTGCTACAAACATGGCTGAGCAAATGTCCTTGTTGGGTAATTGAGCCTCTTTTGTATATATGTCTAAGAGTGGTATGGTTGGATCTTGAGGAAGCGCTATTCCTATTTGTCTGAGAAAGCGTCAGATTGATTTCCAGAGTGGTTGTACAATTTTACATTACCACCAACAGTGGAGTAGGGTCCCCTTTCTCCACAAGTTTTCCAGCATGTGTTGTCACTTGAGTGTTTGATTTTGGCCATTCTGATGGGTGTGAGATGAAATTTCAGGGTTGTTTTCATTTGCGTTTCATTTTCATTAACCTGATAGTTAATGAGGTTGAGCATTTCTTTAAGTGTTTCTCTTCCATTCAATATTCCTCTATCAAGAATCCTCTGTTTAGCTCTGTTCCCCATTTTTTAATTGGATTACGTGGTTTGTTGCTTTTTAGCTTCTTTATTTCTTTATATTTACTTGATATTAGCCCTCTTTCAGATAAAGGGTCAGTGAAGATCCTTTCCCAATCTGTAGGCAGTCATTTTGTTCTGATGACAGTGTCCTTGGCTTTACAGAAGCTTTTTAGTTTCATGAGGTCCCATTTATTGATTGTTGCTCTTAGAGCCTGTGCTGTTGTTATTCTGTTCAGGAAGATGTCTCCTGTACCAACTTGAGTTCTAGGGTACCAAATGAGATCTAGGGTCTTCCCTACTTTGGTTTTATGTTTGAGATTTTATGTTTGATCCACTTGGACTTTAGTTTTGTGCAGGGTGATAATATGGATCTATTTGCATTTTTCCACATGTAGATATCCAGTTAGACCAGCACCATATAAACAAACAGAAAGAAAAAAAAACACATTATAATCTCTTTAGATGATGAAAGCATTTGTTAAATTCCAACACCCATGCATGTTTAAAGTCTTGGAGAGATCAGGGATACAAGGCACTTAAACATAGTAAAGGCAATATATAGCAAACCTATAGCCAACATCAAACTAAATGGAGAGAATCCTAAATCAATCCCACTGAAATCAGGGCAAGGCTACCCACTCTCTCCATATCTCTTCAACTTAGGTCTTGAAGTCCTTGCTAGAAAAGTAAGAAAATTAAAGGAGATCAAGGGGATATAATTGGAAAGGAAGAACTCAAAGTATCACTATTTGCAGATGATTTGATACTATACATGAGTGTCCCCAAAATTTCTACCAGGAAACTCCTACAGCTGATAAACACATTCAGCAAAATGACTAGATACAAAATTATCTAAAAAAATCAGTAGCACTTCTGTATAAAAAACACAAAAGGGTGAAGAGAAATTAGGGAAACAGATCCCTTCACAATAGCTACAAAGGATATAAAGTACTTTGATGTGGTCCTAACCAATCCAGTCAAAGACACTGAAATAAACCCACACACTTATGGATATCTGATTTTTTACAAAGATGTCAAAACCTTACAATGGAAAAATGACAGCATCTTCAACAATTGGTGCTGGTCTAACTGGATGTCTATATGTAGAAAAATGCAAATAGATCCATGCTTATCACCTTGCACAAAACTAAAACCCAAGTGGATCAAATACTTCAATATAAAACCAGACACACGAAACCTGTTAGAAGAAAAAGTGGGGAAGAGCCTTGAACACACTGGTACAGGGGACAACTTTCTGAACAGAATAACAATACCACAGGCTCTAAGAGCAACAATCAATAAATGGGACCTCATGAAACTAAAAAGCTGCTGTAAAGCCAAGGACACTATCATCAGAACAAAATTATTGCCTACATTTTGGGAAAGGATCTTCATCAACCCTATACCTGACA
>NW_026589656.1:0-2971 GCF_907164565.1 Psammomys obesus
ATTTTAACATATTGGTGATACTTCATGGGATGGATTGCAATACTGAGTATAGAAAGGACAAATTTAATCATACATTAATAAGCATCTTTTTTCTTGATTTTATTTTAACGAAATACTCATTTTAGTGAATATATTCTATATTCACTTACAGACATATGGAGATGAAGAAATGTATGGGTTTTTTTCACTAATCATTTTCCAGCACCTACAAGGGATGTTTTGAATATATGTCAACCGAATGCTTAAAAAAACTCATCAATCCTAAGGAAATCTATGTGCTTATTGTAAGTTCTTTGTTTAAGAACATTATTTCACTTTCATGGTATAAACAGCATTTGAAACTAATCAAGTACCTCAGCCATGCTAAAAGAAACCAAGATACCCAGTGGTCTGTTACAGTAAATGTTGACATTACCATATGAGATATTATCTAATAGTAAGCTGACATATGCTAAGAATATCACACCCATGAGGTTAAACTAATCTTGTGAGGAAAGCAGGGAGGGTGTTGTAATGAGGACACTGTTGCTGAGTAACACACTCAAGAATAATAGAAACAATTTTAACACTAGTTTGAAAACGTATTTCTACCATCCACCTTCAGTATCTTTGGGGAATAATTTTATTTCCTATTTAATTTCAGGTGTTGTAACTGCCTTAAGGTTATTATAAATTATGCATAGCACAACATAGTACTAAAAATTGCAGTTTCTATTTCTTACCTGCTATAAAATTTATTTTAAATTGAACATTTTGTAAATTTATGGTTCAACTCACAGTCTTGTGTTTGTTACATAATACTTGTCAAAGGAGGTTCTGAATGAACAACCTTTGAAATGCCAAATTTTTAACACAGTGCCTAGAATAAATTTGCTGCTTCCACCACTTGTTAAAATACGTAGAACAAACAAATATGTATGCTACTATTAAAAACACCTTTGCCTAAGCTGCAAATTAGGTTATCTTTTTTTGTAATTTTACAATAACTCTAAATTTTTTTGTCTTCATCCATTTCATTACCAAACCACAGCCTCCAAGTACCTTATTAACTTTCAGTAATACTGGATTTGGACAACTGATAATTTTTCTATTTATTTCTTAGTATGCCTATATGAATTATGTATGTAGTATGTATGTATGTATGTATGTATGTATCTATGTACTCACATAGATCCACCTGTCTCTGCCTCCAAAGTGCTAGGACGAATGATGACTATCATCATGACTGAAACTATGCTATTCCTTTGAGGTTTTTTATGGCAACACCAAAATAGGATATCTGTGATTTTTACTCTCTTGCACATATATAATATCAAATTAAATGGCAAAGTTAAACTGTTAGAAAATTAAAAAAAATATATATTTTTAACAGATCTTGTCTTGTGTTTATTTGTAAAAACAGCACAGGACACTGGTCGTCTGTAAATAGAGTGTGGTAGGTGTGGACAGTCCATATGTGGTCACATTAGCAGAAGCCTTTCCTATGGAGCCTTCACAGGGACCTGAGCACCTTTGGGAGCCTGAGCTGGAGCTGCAGCCTCTGCCTTGGTTTGAACCTTGGGCTTTGGTTGGCAGAGCCTACAACATTTGGCCATGTAGCTTCAACTCTGCTTCCTAAGCTTTCGGTGAGCGCTGAAAGCCGGGTCCTTCGGTATCTTGGACTTAATGGCTGTCGGCTTCACAAGGGCATTGTTGGCCTCTGATCGCACACTTGTTTGCCTGCATCTTCTTCAGGGCTTTCTCGCTGGGCTTCTCGATAAAGGGAGTGTGCCTTAAGAGATTTGGATGTTTGTCACCAGGGTTTCTTTTTTTTTTTTTTTTGGTAAAAATTTATTTTATTTTATTTTATTAATTACACTTTATTCATTTTGTATCCCCCCATAAGCCCCTCCCTCCTCCCCTCCTGATCCCACCCTCCCTCCCCTTTCTGCATGCATGTCGCTCCCCAAGTCCACTGATAGGGGAGGTTCTCCTCTTCTTTCTGATCTTAGTCTATCAGTTCTCATCAAAAGTGGCTGCATTGTCCTCTACTGTGGCCTGGTAAGGCTGCTCCCCCCTCAGGGGGAGGTGATCAACGAGCAGGCCAATCAGATTATGTCAGAGGCAGTCCCTCTTCCCATTACTATGTAACCCACTTGGACACTGAACTGCCATGGGCTACATCTGTGCAGGGGTTCTAGGTTATCTCCATGAGTAGTCCTTGGTTGGAGTATGAGTCTCTGGGAAGTTCCCTGTGTTCAAATTTTCTGGTTCTGTTGCTCTCCTTGTGGAGTTCCCGTCCCCTCCAGCTCTTACTATTTCCCACTTCTTACATAAAATTCCATTCACTCTGCCCATCAGTTGGCCATCAGGCTCAGCATCTGCTTTGACAGTCTATACTGCAGAGGCTTTCAGAGGCCCTCTGTGGCAAGTTCCTAGGTTGTTTCCTGTTTTCTTCTTCTGGCTTTCAGAAGCCCTCTGTAGAAGGTTCCTAGGTTGTTTCCTGTTTTCTTCTTCTTCTGATGTCCATCCTCTTTGCCTTTCAGGATGGGGATTGACCATTTTAGTTAGGGTCCTCTCTCTTGCTTAGTTTCTTTAGATGCACAGATTTTTAATCAATCTGGCACTTTCTCAGACAACTAGGAATAGAGCTTCCTCAAGATCCAGCCATATCACTCCTGGGCATATATCCAAAAGAGGCTTAAGTACACAAAAAGTACATTTGCTCAACCATGTTTGTAGCAGCTTTATTTGTAATAGCCAGAAGCTGGAAACAGCCCAGATGCCCCTCAACTGAAGAATGGATGCAGAAACTGTGGTACATCTATACAATGGAGTATTACTCAGCAATGAAAAATAAGGAAATCATGAAATTTGCAGGTAAATGATGGGACCTGGAAATGATCATCCTGAGTGAGTTGTCCCAGAAGCAAAAAGACACACATGGTATATACTCACTCATATAGACATACAACACAGGATTTCTTAATGC
>NW_026589657.1:0-1166 GCF_907164565.1 Psammomys obesus
ACTATTTCCCACTTCTTACATAGAATTCCATTCACTCTGCCCATCAGATGGCCATCAGGCTCAGCATCTGCTTTGACAGTCTATACTGCAGAAGCTTTCAGAGGCCCTCTGTGGCAAGTTTCAAGGTTGTTTCCTGTTTTCTTCTGGCTTTCAGAGGCCCTCTGTAGCAGGTTCCGAGGTTGTTTCCTATTTTCTTTTTCTTCTGATGTCCATCCTCTTTGCCTTTCAGGATGGGGATTGAACATTTTAGTTAGGGTCCTCTCTTTTGCTTAGTTTGTTTATGAAAGACTCCCGTTAGAGCCTCTCTAAATGGGGAGACCCCGTTTCCCAGGGAACAGCGAAACCAGCCTTCGGATGCAAGCCGCAAGAGGTTTATTTCGATACACGGGTACCCGGGGCGACAAAGTCTCTCGGAGGACTTGCGCGCCCTCTCGGTGGAAAGCTGGGTTTTTATAGGGTTTTAGAGCAGAAGCACGGGTACAGAAGCGAGAAGCATGGTTACAGGGGGCTGATTGGTACATTTACATGAGACCACAGTTTGAGTCAGAGTTTGGCAGGGACGCCAGGATTCCAGGAACTGGGTGGTCGAGACGGTCATGATGACCCCCTTAACTTGGCACGCCACCTGTTGTTTTTGTTAGGACTCCTATCTCAACTGGAACAGTCTCACAGATATCCCATGAGGGTGATTAACACAAGCTGTTTTTAGCTCGACTGGGGCAGCCTGACCGCAGATATGACACAGCTGGGTTTCTCAGTAATTTTCCAGTTCCCCACCTAGCCTACAGAGTTTCTCAAAACAGTGGTGTCTCACAAAATGGCGTTAGCTATGTTTAACTTAGGGTGAGGCGGGGGTCTTTCATTTAGATGTACAGATTTTAGTGGGTTTATTCTATATTGTATATTTATATGAGTGAGTATATACCATTCGAGTCTTTTTGCTTCTGGGACAACTCACTCAGGATGATCCTTTCCAGGTCCCACCATTTACCTGCAAATTTCATGATTTCCTTATTTTTCATTGCTGAGTAATACTCCATTGTATAGATGTACCACAGGTTTCTGCATCCATTCTTCAGTTGAGGGGCATCTGGGTTGTTTCCAGCTTCTGGCTATTACAAATAAAGCTGCTACAAACATGGTTGAGCAAATGTCCTTTTTGTGTA
>NW_026589657.1:1266-2317 GCF_907164565.1 Psammomys obesus
GATCTTGAGGAAGCGCTATTCCTAGTTGTCTGAGAAAGCGCCAGATTGATTTCCAGAGTGGTTGTACCAGTTTACATTCCCACCAGCAGTGGAGAAGGGTTCCCCTTTCTCCACAACCTCTCCAGCATGTGTTGTCCCTTGAGTTTTTCATCTTGGCCATTCTGATGGGTGTAAAGTGAAATCTCAGGGTTGTTTTAATTTGCATTTCCCTAATGGCTAATGAGGATAAGCATTTCTTTAAGTGTTTTTCTGCCAGTCGATATTCCTCTACAGAGAATTCTCTCTTTAGCTCTGTTCCCCATTTTTAAGTGGATTACTTGGTTTATTGCTTTTCAGCTTGTTTAGTTCTTTATATATATTGGATATGAGTCCTCTGTCAGACACAGTGTTGGTGATGATTCTTTCCCAATCTGTAGGCAGTCACTTTGTTTTGATGATGGTGTCCTTTGCTTTACAGAAGCTATTCAGTTTCATGAGATCCCATTTATTGATTGTTGCCCTTAGAGCCTGTGCTGTTGGTGTTCTGTTCAGGAAGTTTCTCCTGTACCAATGAGTTCTAGGGTATTCCCTACTTTTTTTTCTAGCCGATTTAATGTGTCTTGTTTTATGTTGAGGTCTTTGATCCACTTGGACTTCAGTTTTGTGCAGGGTGATAAGTATGGATCTATTTTCATTTTTCTACATGTAGACATCCAGTTGGACCAGCACCATTTGTTAAAGATGCTATCTTTTTTCCATTGTATGGTTTTGGCATCTTTGTCAAAAATCAGGTGTCCGTAAGTGTGTGGGTTTATTTCTGGGTCTTCTGTTCGATTCCATTGATCCACCATTCTGTTTCTATGCCAGTACCATGCAGTTTTTATAACTGTTGCTCTATAGTACAGCTTGAGATCAGGGATGGAGATACCTCCAGAAGATCTTTTATTGTAGAGGATTGTTTTAGCAATTCTCGGTTTCTTGTTATTCCATACGAAGTTGAGAATTTTTCTTTCCAGGTCTGTAAAGAATTGTGTTGGCAATTTGATGGGAATTGCATTAAATCTGTAGATTG
>NW_026589657.1:2417-21494 GCF_907164565.1 Psammomys obesus
GAATTGTGTTGGCAATTTGATGGGAATTGCATTAAATCTGTAGATTGTTTTCGTAAGATGGCCATGTTTACTATGTTAATCCTGCCAAGCCATGAGCATGGGAGATCTTTCCATCTTCTCATATCTTCCTCTAATTCTTTCTTCAGAGACTTGAAATTTTTTTCATACAAGTCTTTTACTTGCTTGGTTAGGGTTACACCAAGGTACTTTATGTCATTTGTGGCTATTGTGAATGGTGTTGTTTCTCTAATTTCTTTCTCAGCCCTTTTGTCTTTTGTATACAGGAGTGCTACTGATTTTTTTGAGTTAATTTTGTATCCGGCCACTTTGCTGAAGGTGTTTATCAGCTGTAGTAGTTCCCTGGTAGAGTTTTTGGGGTCACTCATATATACTATCATATCATCTGCAAATAGTGATAATTTGACTTCTTCCTTTCTCATCTGTATCCCCTTGATCTCCTGCAACTGTCTTATTGCTATAGCAAGGACTTCCAGCACTATGTTGAAGAGATATGGAGAGAGTGGGCAGCCTTGTCTTGTCCCTGATTTCAGTGGGATTGCTTTAAGTTTCTCTCCGTTCAGTTTGATGTTGGCTATAGGCTTGCTGTATATCGCCTTTTCTATGTTTAGATATGTGCCTTGTATCCCTGATCTCTCCAGTACTTTAAACCTGAATGGATGTTGGATTTTGTCAAATGCTTTTTCAGCATCTAGGGAGATTATCATGTGTTTTTTTTTCTTTCAGTTTGTTAATATGGTGGATCACATTGATGGATTTCTGTATATTTAACCACTCCTGCATACCTGGGATGAAGCCTACTTGGTCATAGTGGATAATATCTTTGATGTGTTCTTGGATTCGGTTTGCAAGTATTTTGTTAAGTATTTTTGCATCAATGTTCATAAGGGAGATTGGCCTGAAATTCTCTTTCTTTGTTGAGTCTTTGTGAGGTTTAGGTACCAAGGTGATTGTGGCTTCATAGAATGAGTTTGGTAATGTTCCTTCTGTTTCTATTTTGTGGAATAGTTTGAAGAGAATTGGAGTTAGCTCTTCTTTGAAGGTCCGGTAGAATTCTGCACTGAAGCCATCTGGTCCTGGGCTTTTTTTGGATGGGAGACTTTTGATGACTGCTTCTATTTCTTTGGGGGATATAGGACTATTTAATTGATTTACCTGGTCCTGATTCAGCTTTGGTAAGTCAAATCGATCAAGAAAATTGTCCATTTCATTTAGGTTTTCAAATTTTGTTGAGTATAGACTTTTGAAGTAAGTCCTAATGATTGTTTGGATTTTCTCAGTGTCTGTAGTTATGTCCCCCTTTTCATTTCTGATTTTGTTGATTTGGGTGGTGTCTCTCTGCCTTTTAGTTAGCTTGGCTAAGGGTTTGTCGATCTTGTTGATTTTCTCAAAGAACCAGCTCTTGGTTTCATTGATTCTTTGAATTGTTTTATTTGTTTCTAGTTGATTGATTTCAGCCCTGAGTTTGATTATTTCCAGCCATCTACTCCTTTTTGGTGTGTCTGCTTCTTCTTTTTCTAGGGTTTTTAAGTGGGCCATTAAGTTGCTTGAATGAGCTGTCTCGAATTTCTTCTTGAAGGCACTTAGTGCTATGAACTTTCCTCTTAGCACTGCTTTCATTGTGTCCCACAAGTTTGGGTATGTTGTGTCTTCATTTTCATTGAGTTCTAGAAAGGCTTTAATTTCTTTCTTTATTTCTTCCCTGACCCAGCTGTCATTTAGTAACAAGATGTTCAGTTTCCATGTGTGTGTAGGCTTTTTGGTATTTCTGTTGTTGTTGAAGTCCAGCTTTATTCCATGGTGATCAGGCAGGATACAAGGGATTATTTCAGTCTTCTTGTCTGTTGAGGCTTGCTTTGTGACCAACTATATGGTCTATTTTGGAGAAGGTTCCATGAGGTGCTGAGAAGGAGGTAAATTCTTTTGTGTTTGGGTGTAAAGTTCTGTAAATGTCTGTGAGGTCCATTTGATTCATGACCTCTGTCAGAGATATTGTTTCTTTGTTTAATTTCTGTTTTGTTGTCCTGTCCTTTGTTGAGAGTGGGGTGTTGAAGTCTCTCACTATTAATGTGTGGGAATCTATATGTGCTTTAAATTTTATCAATGTTTCTTTTACAAATGTGGATGCTCTTGTATTTGGGGCATAGATATTCATGATTGTCTTCCTGGTGATGTCTTCCTGGTGGAATTTTCCCTTGATGAGTATGAAGTGTCCTTCCTCATCTCTTTTTATTAATTTTGGTTGAAAGTATATTTTATCAGATATTAGAATGGCTACTCCTGCTTGTTTTTTGGGTCAATTTGCTTGGAACGTCGTCTTCCAACCTTTTACCCTCAGGTAATGTCTATCTTTGTGCCTTAGGTGTGTATCTTGTATGCAACAGATTGCTGGGCTTTGTTTATGTATCCATTCTGTTAATCTGTGTCTTTTTACTGGAGAGTTGAGTCCATTGATGTTGAGAGAGATTAATGACCAGCAGCTGTTAGATCCTTTAATTTTGATGTTGGCTGTGTTCATAAGGTTGTGTGCTTGGTTGCTTTTTGTTTTACTGTAGTAAGGTTAATTATTTCCTGTGTTTTCTTGACAGAAGCTAATTTCCTTGGGTTGTATTTTCCCTTCCAGTGTCTTCTGTAATGCTGGATTTGTGTGTAGGTATTGTTGAAATTTGTTTTTGTCATTGAATATCTTGTTTTCTCCGTCTATGAGGACTGAGAGTTTTGCAGGGTATAGTAGCCTGGGTTGACATCTGTGTTCTCTTAGGGTCTGCATGATATCTGTCCAGGCCCTTCTGGCTTTCATAGTTTCTGTTGAAAAGTCAGGTGTGATTCTAATGGGTTTGCCGTTATATGTTACTTGGCCTTTTTCCCTTGCAGCTTTTAGTATTTTTTCTTTGTTCTGTATACTTACTGTTTTGATTATTATGTGGCGGGAGGATTTTCTTTTCTGGTCAAATTTGTTGGGTGTTCTGTAGGCCTCATGTATTCTTATTGGCTTCTCCTTTAACTTGGGGAAATTTTCTTCAATGATTTTGTTGAAAATATTTTCTGGGCCTTGGAGAAGGGAGTCTTCTTTTTCCTCTATACCTATTATTCTTAGGTTTTGTCTTTTCATATTGTCTTGGATTTCTTGGACGGTCTGTGTCAGGAATTTTTTGGATTTAACATTTTCTTTGACAGATACATCGATTTCTTCCATTGTATCTTCTACACCTGAGATTCTTTCTTCCATTTCTTGTAGTCTTTTGGTTATGCTTACCTCTGTAGTTCCTGTTTTCTTCCCTAAATTCTTCCTCTCCATTATTTCCTCCATTTGTGTTTTCTTTAATATTTTTTAAGTTCTCTCTTCAGGTCTTGAGTTGTTTTGTTTACTTCCTTCACCTGTCTGTTTGTATTTTCTTCTTTTTCTTTTAGTTCCTTCAACTCTGTTCTTTTTATTTCTTTCAGTGATTTAATTATTTCTTCTCTGAAGGCCGCAAGCTGTTTGGCTGCATCTTCCTGTATTTCTTCACGGATGGCCATAATCTGCTTGTCTTTAACTTCCTCCATTTCTTTATGGATAGCCATGATCTGTTTGGTTTTATCTTCCTCTAATTCTTTACGTATTTTATTCATTTCCTCTATTATCCTCTTCATCAGCATAGATGTAAGGTCATCTTCTTGATTTTCTATTATGCTGCATTGTCCAGGGCTGTTCGCCCCTGGATGGCTGGGTTCTGGAGATGCCATATTGCTCTGTCTTTTGTTGGTTGAGCTTTTACGCTGACCTCTACCCATTGGGCTGATTTAGGTGTTGGCTGTTAGTTTCTGTGCTTCCTGGAGTCCTGAGGTAGGGAGAATCCTTTTGGCCAAAAGATGATTTTTCCTGAAGGAGTCGTCCTCTGCTTTTTGGTTATGGTCACTGTATGGCCAGTGTTTCTCAGGGATTGCCACTGCTCACCTCAGGTGTATAGCCTTGAGTAGTAGCTGTGGTCTTTGTTAGGTGGGGGTGGCTCTCCTCTTACCTATAGAAGTTTTCAAGACAGCTGCCCCACTGTGGGGTTTCTTGTTATACATTTAGTGAACTGCTGCTGTTGTTACAGTTTTCCAGGTACAGTCCTCTTGAAGAACCTCCTGATTCCGTAGCTGTGGTGTTTTCTCCCAACAGGGAAACTCAGTCTGTTATCCTGGGGCACACAGTTTTGTCCAGGAAAGTGAGAGAAGCACCCAGCAAGTCTCTGGGCCAGAGGCTGAATTCTCTGCTCTGGGCCTGGAGAATGTGCACCTAGGTTGAGTTGGCACCTAGGAGCGCTGCTCTGGTCTGGAGGCTGGGTGCCTCAGTTTGGACTGGAAGCTGTGTGTCCCTGTCTGGGATGTCGGCTGCAGGCACTGCTCTGGTCCAGACGCTGTGGGTACAGCCCTCTAGAAGGACCAGGGATTCCCACAGTTTTGTCAGTCTAGCTAGGGGTAACTGGTTGATCCTTGGCACAGTATCTGAGGGCTGCTGTAATGGCTCTCTGGCTTTTGTAGGTCTGAGGATGCAGCTGTGTGCCCCAGTGCACTAGGGGTACTCAATAATGACAGCTGAGCACAGTGCTCCTACCTGCCTTAGAAAGCTAGAGCCTAGAGTCTGCGTGAATCCAAAAAGTCTTTTGGTGCTGGGTGTCCTGAGCGTTAGACCTGACAATCCCCCCTGCTGGGGGTTTCCTCCTGCCAGGAACACCCAGTCTTTGCTTTGGGGACCACTGTTCTGTCTGGGGTGGGGGTAAGTAGAACCCACAGGCACAGGTGCCCGCCCTTGGCTCCACCTTTCTGACCGTTGGATCCTGGGTGTTTGCCTAAACTGGGTAATTTTCCCGAGACCTTTTCAGGGTGGTGGTATCAGCTGAGTGCTCTGAGATCAGACCAGCCATTTCCCTCCCTGTGGGTTTGCACCCAACGGTCTGAGTCTCTTGTGCCCTGGTGCCCTGGGGCCCTGGGGCCCACAGTTCTATCTCAGGCAGCGAATCACGCGTGCAGGCAGGACTCTGTGCCGGCGCCTGGGTCCCCAGCTCTGGCTCCTGGTGGCTCCTGGGGCGCCCACGGAACCTGAGTCTTTTCCAGGGGATGTCTGGGTGACCTAAGGTCGGTCCCAATTGTTTCCTGCTCTGTGGGGTCATCTCTCAACTGGAAAATCCAGTCTGTGATGTTGTGGGCCCACAGTTCAGTCTGGGACAGTGACCAGATCATGCTGGCATGTGTCTCTGGGCTGGCGACCAAGTGCCTGGTGGAACCAGGGTCTCTTCCGAGAATTAGCCGGGTGAGTTAAAGCTGATTGAATCCCCCACTGTGGGGTATCCTCTCACCTGAGAAACACAATCACTTGTGTGTTATGGCCTAGAGTTCTGCTTGCTGGTCACTGTGCCTGTCCTGCTGTGCTGCTGTTCATAATGAGAGTCCTCCCGGCGCCACCATCTTGCCCTGCCTCCAAATAATGTACTCTTTTGAGTACATTTTATACAGGTTTTTTTTTCCTTTTTGGTTTTTTAATTAAATTTTTAGTTTTTTTACATTAATTGCATTTTATTCGCTTTGCATCCAGCTTATCACCCTCCCTCATTCCCTCCCAATCTCACCCTCCATCCCTCATTTTCCATGCCTCTCTCCAAGTCCACCAATAGGCGAGGCCCACCTCCCCTTTCATACGACCCTAGCTTATCAGATCTCATTAGGACTGGCTGCATTGTCCTCCTCTGTGTCCTAGCAAGGCTGCTCCTCCCTAAAGGTGTTGGTCAAAGAGCCAGCCACTGAGTTCATGTCAAAGACAGTCCCTCTTTCCCTTACTAGGGAACCCACTTGGATACTGACCTGCCATCAGCTACGTTTTATTGTTGTTTGTTTGTTTTCCCAAGACAGGGCTTCTCCATGTAGCCCTGACTATCCTGGAACTTCCTCTGTAAATTGAAACTGGTCTCAAACTCAGAGATCTGCCTGTTTCTGCCTTTTGAGTGCTGGGATTAAAGGCATGTGACACCACTGCCTGGCATATAGGATCATTTTTAACTCTGCCTTTTCTTAGTTGATTATTGTTTTATTAACCAAATTGCAGAATATTGGTAGAAGAAATGATAAGAATTGAGGTTAGTCAAATAAACACCCCCCATGTGAGAAATCTCATTGTGATAAATATGAATATGTTTTTGGAAAACTTTGAATGTATTTTATTAAAACTTAAAAAGATCAACTCCATGTACTAGTATGCGCTGGCTTTTTACTTTCTTTTCTTTGCTTTCTTTCTTCCTTCCTTCCTTCCTTCCTTCCTTTCCTTCATTCCTCCTATCCCTCCTTCCTTCCCTCCTTCCCTCATTCCTTCCTTCCTTTTGAGACAGCATCTCTGTAGCCTAGACAGGCTTGTAACTCACTAGATAGTTGCCACCAGTACTTGCAAACTATACATTACTTTTTATGTTTTTATTAATTACACTTTATTCACTTTGTATCCCCAATAAGCCCTTCCCTACTCCCCTCCTAATCCCACTCACCATCCTCCTTCTTCACCAATGCTCCTCCTCAAGTTCACTAATAGGGGAGGTCCTCCTCTCCTTCCATTTGAACTTAGTCTATCAGAGTACATCAGGAGTGGCTGCATTGTCATCTTCTGTGGCCTGGTAATGCTTCTCCCCACTCATGGGGAGTTGATCAAAGAGCAGGCCAATCAGATTATGTCAGAGGCAGCCCCTCTTTTCATTACTATGTAACCAACTTAAACACTAAACTGCCATGGGCTACATCTGTGGAGGGGTTCTAGATTATCTCCATGCATGGTACTTGGTTGGAGTATGAGTCTTTGGGAAGAACCCTGTGTTCAAATTAGTGGTTCAGTTGCTCTCCTTGTGGAGTTCCTGTCCTCTTCAGATCTTACTATTTCCCACTTCTTACATAAGATCCCATGCACACTGCTCAACAGTTGGCAATAATTCTCAGCATCTGCTTTGATAGTCTGCAGGGCAGAGACTTTCAGAGGCCCTCTGTGGGAGGCTCCTAACTTGTTTCCTCTTTTCTTCTTTTGAGGTCCATCCTCTTTGCCTTTTGGGATGGGGATCGAGCATTTCAGCCAGAGTCTTCCCTCTAGATTAGTTTCTTTAGGTGGACAGCTTTTAGTAGGTTTATCCTATATTATATGTCTATATGAGTGAGTATATACCGGGTGTGTCTTTCTGCTTCTGGGATAGCTCACTCAGGATGATTCTTTCCAGTTCCCACCTGCAAATTTCATGATTTCCTTGTTTCTCATTGCTGAATATTATTCCATTGTGTAGATGTACCATACTTTCTGTATCCATTCTTCAGTTGAGAGGCATCTGGGTTGTTTCCAGGTTCTGGCTATTACAAATAAAGCTGATACATACATGGTTGAGCAAATGTTCTTATTGTGTGCTTGAGCCTCTTTTGGATATATGCCTAGGAGTGGTATGGCTGGATCTTGAGGAAGCGCTACTCCTAGTTGTCTGAGAAAGCGCCAGATTCATTTCCAGAGTGGTTGTACAAGTTTACATTTTCACCAGCAGTAGAGGAGGGTTCCCCTTTCTCCACAGCCTCTCCAGCATGCATTATCTCTTGAGTTTTTGATCTTAGCCATTCTGATGGGTGTAAGGTGAACTCTCAAGTTTGTTTTGATTTGCATTTCCTTGATGGATAATGACATTGAGCATTTATTTAAGTGTTTCTCTGACATTTGATATCCCTTTATCGAGAATTTTCTGTTTAGCTCTGTTCCCCATTTTTTAATTGGATTACTTCATTCATTACATTTCAACTTCTTTAGTTCTTTATATATACTGGATACTACCTCTGTCAGATACAGGGTTGGTGAAGATTCTTTCTCAATCTGTAGGCATTCATTTTGTTTTGATGATGGAGTCTTTTGCTTTACAGAAGCTTTTCAGTTTCATGAGGTCCCATTTATTGATTGTTGCTCTTAGAGCCTGTGCTGTTGGTGTTCTGTTCAGGAAATTGTCTCTTGTACCAATGAGTTCAAGGCTCTTCCCCAATTTTTCTTCTAACTGATTTAGTGTATCTGGTTTTATGTTGAGTTCTTTGATCCACTTGGACTGTAGTTTTATGCAGGGTGATAAATATGGTTCTATTTTTATTTTTCCTAGGATAGCTCTTAAACAATAATTAGGACAAAATATTTATAACGTAAGTAGATCTGTCAAACTGTGATCGAAAGGGAGAGAGTTGATAAAAATGTAAGAGTACTATTCTGAAAGCAAAATTTTAAGAGTTAAAATTCAATAGCAGCAGGCAAAAAATGATGTAATTACATTACAATTACAACAAAAAGCAGAAAGAAAGAAAAAAGAAATAACATTCAGTTGCTTATTTTAAATATGAAAATTAAAGATAAATTGATAAAATTAGAAAAAGTATTTTGATTAGTGAATTAACACAGATGCAGAAATACAAACCTGTATATTCTCTACTTTTGAGGTTCCTAGGTCCAAATATGGGTACATTTGGGACTATATACGAAGGCTTTGCCTTATTTGGTTGTATCTTCTTTTTCCTGTTTAACTAACAGAATCTTATAGGCCTGTTCTTTTCTAAAGAGGAAATGAAAGAGAAGTGGATCTAGGGTAGAAGGGAGGTTATGGAGAGCTGCTTGTTTGGCAAACAGTGAAAAACATATTTCCTTCCTAGCCTTTACCTTGACAATAACAGGATGTTTTGCCAAGCTACTTTATCTTGTTTGTGTGATCTTGCACTATTTCTGCTATACAGAGATATGGTCTAAGAAAACGAGTTTGAACCCCCTTCCTTGTATTGATATATTTTGTTCTGACTATAAAATGAGGTGTGGTGTAAACCAGGAGGCTACAGTTTTCACTGAGAGCCCTCTCAAGCTGAACTCTTCAGGTCTTTTTTATTTAAGTCCTCATTCCCCACTCACATACTGTTTGACTTTGGTGGAAGGCTATGGGAAAAGAGGAGGGAGGCAAAATACAATCTGGATGTATTTATTGTACAAGAAAAGCATTTACTTTCAATAAAAAATAAAGAAAATAAACATCTGAAGTCCAAAAATGCATGGATCAAAGAAGGATCTCTAAAGTGTTCTTCCTGCTATTCATTTTCAAGAAAGCACAGGACTATATTTTCATATTTGGTACCCTATAATCTTCTCAACTATGAACCACATAAAAGATCAACATGATTGTCTTTATACCACAGATAAGTTTAATACTTAACCTAATGAAGAGTTGTGTAGCTTTGTCCCTAGAATACACATCTAAAACTCCTGAACACAAGACTGAGGGATCATTGCAAGAGAGGGATGGTAAAATTCTAAGAAACAAGGTAATGGTATTTTGTAATGAGATTGCATCCCCCAGTGCCACACCCACTCCAGTGTCTTCTGTGTAGCATAACACTGATTGTGCTGCTAGGCCGGAGATACGTTTCACTCGGGGATTGGCTCCCCAGAGGTCCCTGGCAAAGTGCTCGCCCCTGACCACCTGAGCCAAAAAGACGTACTCCGAGATTCCTATCCTTCCTCAGTTGTGGGGTTGGATTAATGAGCTTTTTGCTGTTTCTCTATGATTCTTGGAATAGCACAATTAACTATTCAAGGAAACACATTTCTGATCGATTACTAAAAGCTTTAGCAAAAAAGAGTGGAAGGAAAATAAAATTTTAGGAGAGGTAATAAATCAGATTAAGTATCAGGAATTGCTTGTGGAAAATCCAAACATTGTAGGCAATGAAAGAGTAAGAGCTTTATACAGGTATTTATGATGAGGCAAAAAGAAGATAAATAAACATAGGAGGTCAGAAGGTTTTATATTATACTATGAGTTTCATGGAAAGGCTAACTTGAGCGTATTATCTCTAAGGAGGATTGTAAATCTTTAGCTGACTTGGCTCAGAGGGCCATAACAGTCCCTGGCCTTTCCCTCACTAATTAGTAGCAATAAAACTGCATAAAAAGCCACGGGTTTAAAGTTTTATGTCCCTTATTTGCTTTGATTAAAAACTTTTAGGCCAAGATTTTTTGTAGACACTGTTTTATATCAGGTTGCACTTTCAGTTAAAATGTAAACTTTGTATTGTTGGTAAAAGCCTACATGATCCAGGAAGTATGTCGACTTCAAGGTGCTTCTTTATGTAATCATTACATAAGTGTTAGCTTGACTTCAGTGAATGGCACCAGATTCAAAAGACATCTTTGTGTTGTCTCTGTCTGTCATCCGCTGAACCCGTACCTTCATGAATATCCAAAACCTTGATTCTCCTGCGGTTGTGGGACTCGACTGGGTCAGTCAGTGGCACCCCAGCAATACTATACTCATAAAATCTTACCAGCATGTCTGCTCATACATGAGTTAGGTGAGGATGACACCAGTACACATGCTAATCTACGTAGGGGAAAGCCCTCAAGGCCCCAAAATATAATAGAAGAACCACAGACTACACAGACATTATTAGAGAGGTAAAAAGTCTTTTCCCTTGGAAGAACATGCCAATTGATTACTCAATACTAAATAATCATCCCTGTAAACACAATTTGAAATAATATACAGAATGAGCAGTTTGTACTTATGCATGTGTGTGTGAGTATATAAAAACATATATATGTAACAACAGTTAATCAGAACAAAGGCAATGTATTTTGAAAAGAGCAGCCAGGGATACTCAGGAGGGTTTGGAGGGAGAAATGGACAGGTAAAAATGAATCAATTATATTTTAATCTGAAAAAAATAATAAAAATATTATCAATAGCATTTCTTTGTATATTTTTATATTTGCAGCTGACAATTTTTAATGGAAATTATTTCAGGAAAATAAAGGACAAAATAGTGTCAATTGATTTACTAAAAAGGAAGAGGCAATTTAGTGTATTGCTCTTGTCTCAGTCAGTGTTCTATTGCTGTTTGGTGACACTGTGACTATGGAAACTCTGTTAAAGGAAAATATTTAATTAAGGATGGCTTAAAACTGAGACAATTCACTGTCATGATGTCAGGAAATATGGTAGCATACAGGCAGGTATGGTGCTAGGAAGTTGCTGACAGGTCTAATCTGGATACACAGGTGAAAAAATAGAGAGAGGTTGGAGAAGAAAGGGGAGAGGATGGAGAACAGGGAGAGAAATGCTCTGCCATGGGCTTATAAAACCAGGGAGTAGAACTCCAGTGACACACTTTTTCCAACAAGGTCACACCAGCTACAATAAGGCCACATTAAGTACCCTTGTCAAGCAGGGCCTCTTCCTAGTGACAAAGCATTGGAATGAATGAGCCTATGGATTATATTTTTCAAACCTTTGCTCTTTTTTTCTTAATTTATTCATGAGTAATTATATACCCTGTGTGTCTTTCTGCTTCTGGGATACTTCATTCAGGATGATCTTTTCCAGTTCCCACCAGTTACCTGCAAATTTCATGATTTCCTTGTTTTAAATTGGTGAGTAGTATTTCACTGTGAAAATATACCACAGTTTCTGTATCCATTCCTCAACTGAGGGACATCTGGGTTGTTTCCAGCTTTTGACTATTACAAATAAAGCTGCTACAAACATAGTTGAGCAAATTTCCTTGTATACTTGACCATATTTTGGATATATGCCTAGGAGTGGTATAGTTGGATCTTACTGAAAGACCCCAGCCTCACACTAAGTTAAACATAGCTAACGCCATTTTGTGAGACACCACTGTTTTATAAAACTCTGAAGGCCAGATGAGAAACTGGAAAATTACTGAGAAATCCTAGCTGTGTCACCCACTTGGGATATCTGTGGTCAGGCTGCCCCAGTCATACTAAAAACAGTTTGTGTTAATCACTCTCATAGATATCTGTGAGACTGTTTCAGCTAAGATAGGGAAAAACAAAATAACAGGTGGCGGGCCACATCAAGGGGTCATCCTACCCCCCTTGACCACCCAGTTCCTGGAATCTGGGTGCCCCTGCCAAACTTTGATGCAAATTGTGGTCTCGTGTAAACGTACCAATCAGCCCCCTGTAACCATGCCCTCTCGCTTCTGTACCAGTGCTTCTGCCTCTAAAACCCTATAAAAACCCCAGTTTTTCCCCAAGGAGGCTCGCAAGGTTCCTCCCGAGTGACCTTGCTGCCCTGAGTACTCGTGAATCAAAATAAAAGCCTCTTGCTGTTTGCATCCGAATGGACTCGTTGTTCTTTGGGAGGGGGTCTCTCTGACGGAAGATACCCTCCGGGGATCTTTCATTTGGAGGCCCCAGCGAGATCTGAGACCCCCCACCCAGGGACCACCGACCCACCTTCGGGAGGCAAGCTGGCCAGCCGTCTTTTCTGTTGTATGTATCTGTCTTGTCTGTTGTGTGCTTCTGTGTCTGTTCTGTTTGCAATCTGAGACTTGATCAAGTCATCTGAATCAGGCGGAAAGTAAGAAGGGGTCGACGGACCTGGGACTTCTGTTCCGCAATCTCTGGAAGACATTCCAGGGTGTCTGAGTGAGTCTGAGTGGGTTCGAGTCCCACTGCTGACTCCCACCTGAGAGGGTCTGAGTGGGTTCGAGTCCCACCGGCTCTCACCTGAGAGAGTCTGAGTGGGTTCGAGTCCCACCGGCTCTCGTCTGAGAGGGTCTACTGTCGTGGGTTCGAGTCCCACTAGTCATGGGTTCGAGTCCCACCGACTCTCATCTGAGTGGGGGCCATTTTTTGGCTCCCCGTCTGGGAGACACGGATCCGTGGCACCGGGTTGGGGCCTCGCCCCTCTCGGAGGGTTATGTGTTTCATCTGGGCCATCTGAATTTTTGCTTTCAGTTTTGCTTCGATTTCGTGCCGCGCGGCTTGTGTCGTGTTCTGTCTGTTTAAATCCTGTGTTTCTCATGTATATATGTATTTTCCTGTGTCTGTTTCTTTATAGACTTGGACTGATAAAAATTTAGACAGAGGACAGTTAAAATTAGAACTAGTTCTCTGCCCGGGAGTGCACACGGCTACATGACAGGACACCAAGCAGTGTGCACTCCCTCCCGAGGGAGCCGAGGAGGGAGGCGGCTGGGGAGATGTGTGGAGCTGAGGCGGTGCTCAGGCACTTAAAAGTCTGTGAAATAACAATGTACAACCAGCAGGGCACGGGCTCTGCAGCCCCGAGACGAAGGGGTAGAAGATCGCCCCACGCTCGGAGGGGAGGTGGGGCGGCGTGGCTGGACGCCCCGGGAGCTGCCTGCAGTGTTCAGGAGGGGCCCGGCCAGGAAGCAGGTTCATGACCTGCGGGGGAGGTAAGCTAGAGTGAAGCTCACAGGGAGCCAAGGGAGCAGGCAAGGCTCGTGGGATTGCTAGATAAAAGTCCTTATACAAGGCTAGGAGGGGATTGGCACCTTAGCTGCTCCACGACAGGAGCTGCTCTGGCTGCCGAGAGTGAAGAAAAACTCCTCCCCCTTGCCTTCATGCCAGCTCAACAGGGAGGGGAAAGGGGAACAGCAGGAGCTCACCACGCCCTCTTGCTCCTCTCTTCCCTCCTCCCACCTAGGGGGCTTGAAACTTACAGATCAAACAGTAATTTAGGATGATTGTTTTCAATTGGTCTTAAATGGTTAATATGATCAAAAATAATTGGATATGTTTTAAGGTTAAATTCAAATCCTTGTTTAAAACACGTATATGTGCCTATGTGTTTATAGGGTCTATGAATACATATGTTTAAATAACAACAATGTAAATTGCCACATGGTGTGACTCAGGAAAAAAACAAAGGTTACAAAATCTCTGAGTCAAAATGATTTTATTTCCTTTTAAGATAAGAAAAAAAAAGTCTTGTTCTAAGTTAATATTGGTTCTAAAGATTGGGTCACTGATAAATTTTGGTCTTAAAATCTGGTTTAAACTTTTATTTGGTTTTGACTTTAAAATTATGGTTATGCTTTGTGAATTCACTCCTAAAGAAAATACTTTGCTTTGATATTACAGAGACGAGTTTAAAAAAATTGTTTAAATGTTTAAGGCTATAAAATAAAATATTTAAAGTTTATCAGGCATTTGGATATGACAATGATCTTGGGTAATCTGACAAAATTTAAAAGTTTCTCGATCCTTTAAAAAAATAAAAATACTTTGATATTTATTTTATCAATTTTATTAAATAAAACCCAGCCTTATGGTTTGTGCTAATTAAAAAATTACAGTTTTTTAAAAATGTATCTTATAAAGAGCTGTTTGTTTGTTAAGCTGCCTTGTTACAACCCTGGTCTTGTGGACGCAGGGCTCCAGCAGGATCATGTTAGGATAAAAAGGATTTTGATGAGAGTTTATATGTTGTCTAAAAAGCAAGAGAGAGTAAACAAGAGATATTAAAAAAATAGCTTGTCTAAAGTAAGAATGTCTGGTTAAGCCAGAAAAAGGACAGAAGGTTAATGGATGTTGCAAAAATAGATGTTACAAAAGGTTAATAGATATATTATAAAAAGCCAGAGAGTTAATATGATTTAAAAAAAAAAAACAAAACTATATTTAAATATGTTATAGTTCATTTAAAAGGCTGGTGATTCCTCATTACAAAATGTTTTCTTATGCTCTTTGAGGGAAAAAAATTCTGGCTGATAGGTTTGATATGGCTAAAATAATTCATACAGTTTAAAATTGTTCTGTACTGTTCTGTTATACAGTTGGTTCTAAAACTTATTTAATCACTAAGTTAAAAATGTTGGTTGTGAGAGATTATAAATGCTCCACAATATTTGCTGTATCATCATCAGCACCTAATAGCTATGTTTGGTATTGTCAGTCACAGCCTGTGGTAGCCTAACACGTGGCTAGCCGCCATGATCTTCAGAGATAAAAAACACGTAAAACTGTATTTTTGCTGCCATATCTGTTTAGGGCTTCCAGCTGAGTTCAGTTACACTTGGTCAGCCGCCATGCTAGTCCAGAAAAAAAAGGGTGGAGCCATGAGTTTGTGATCATTTTTGTTCAGGTATCTCAGTTATGTTCAGTCATCTGATTAGTGCTAAATACAAAGCTTTTTACTGTTCAATTTTAATGCAAGTGGTAGGAACAGCAAGATTTGCTAGGCTCTCTATAAATGGTATCTGATTAAAAGATTTGCTTTGATTTTAGTTCAGGAAGAACAGATTTTAAGTTATACTAACAACTGCAGTTGGCTATACTTAGTGTCTTTGTTTAGTTTTTCTTTTACACAGTTTAGAACAGATAATAAAGATAGACAAAGAGTAACTCAGATATGCTGGCCCTCAAGCTTGTCAGAGATCTGATGAATATGACATTTTAACTGTATAAGCTTATTGTGACAGAAAGTCCTAAAATCCTGGCAGTAGCTCCCCCAAGGTCTCCAAGAAGATTTGGGCACAACGACAGATGACTGCGACTCTGGATTGTGGTATGCTAACCACTGGACAATATTGCCTCAACTGGCCCACTGCTAGGGCCCAGCCTAAGCTGTGGACAAAGCCAGGGACATCTGAGGAGCCATTGTCTCACATTGTGAGAGGCAAGGTGAGGTCAATCTCTTCTGTTCCTCTTTCCACAAAAGCAGTAAAAGCAGTCTCTCACCTTCTGTGCCTGGCTGGACAGCCTCTGTTCAGGATGCCATGAGACAAGAGCGAAGAACACTGTCTAGGTGATGGACTAAGTAGTCATCTCTGTCATTTTGATAAACACATAGATTGATATATTTATATAGCTTATAATTTATCCTTCTCAGGTCTCTGAACACCTTGATGGCTATGCTAAGCTTACGACAGCTTTACAGCTAGAGAAAAGACAATTAGATCCACCATTAGTTCATTGATCAGTTCATTAGCTAAAACTACTGGGTACTAGATCTCTTATTTAAAAAGAAAAACAGGTTTGCCTTGCGCACAGAATTCATGTTAGTCATCTGTGTCTAAAGATATAGCTAGATTAAAAAAAATAATACAGAGCCTATATAAAGTCTAAAGATATAAGAGTTTAAATTATAAAATTTCAGGGTTAATAAATACAAAAAAATTAGAGTGTCTAAGTTAATAAAAATAGTTTAAAACATGTTAAAAATGAGAGATACTTTAGATCTCTCCCCCCTCTTTGCTACTGTTGTGCTTATGTTATAAGATTTCAGAAGTTCAGAGTTTTGACATTAATTAATACAGTTCTGATAAGTTGATAAAACACTGACTGCTTATTATTCAGTCACCAGGTTGAGATTTTAATTTCCTTTGATTGGCTTCTAGAGATAGACTTAAAGGTACTTCTCATCATGTTAAAAACATCTGTTTAATGTATGGTATTCTTAATATCTGCCATTTCTGGGATAAATTTTGACACAGAAATATCTTAAACCTATTCCTTCTAATTGCTTTGTTAAGAAAAATTAAACATCCAGGGTTTAACAAAAAAGCCAGTAATGTATTTCTGCCTAACTTTCCAGTATAAACATAGAGATAAAAACTAAAAGATGCTATATATATAAAAAATGGCCAAGCTTCATTCGTGGCTAATTACCAACAGCTATGCCCAAAAAAAAATGTTACCATAGACACACTGAAGTTATATATAAAGGTTATAAAACAAACAGCTGATACTTATTCAGTGAGATGCAGTTTTACCTGTTACTCTCAAAATGTTCAATTTGCTGATATGTTACTTTTCTGAGTATTTAAAATTATATATTTCCTTTTGTGTACTAAAAAAAATTTCCTGTAAGTTTCAGGATTTGACCTGGATCTGACATAGCTCAAAAGGATCACAGATGAGATTTTCCCTGATCTTTCCAATTTAATAGATAAATTTTAACTTCTGTCTCCAGTCTAAATTTGTCTCAGCAGATTTTCACCTGTTCAACTCTGTTCTGGGATCAGCTGTAGACTGCAAGCTGATCTGGACTTCCTGGAAACTGACCTGATTGCTCCCTGCCTCTTCCGGTGGATCAACTAACCAGATGCTTGGGACTGCCCTATTGCCCAGCCTTTGACTGGAATTTCAGCCTCCCTAGTCCCTGATGCCTACGGTCCAACGGTCAGCATCGAAGAAGCTCCAGAAGACAGATCTCCGCCCAAATTCCCCCTAGCAGGCTGAAATGCTAAGTCAAAGGTGGCTCCCTGGCATTAGCTATTATCTTGAGCATCTGCTTAGCTGCTGACCATACTAGATTGGTAAGAGATAACATGACTAAACTCAAAAAAAGACTCAGATAGAGACAGCAATTCTTTGAGTCAGGACAGAGCTGATACGAGAGATGGTTTAGTCGGTCCCCCTGGTTCACCACCCTCGTTTCCTCCCTCATGGGCCCCCTAATCATAATTCTCCTGATTCTACTAGTTGGGCCTTGTATTCTAAATTGGCTGATCCAGTTCATGAAAGACCGGTTCTCTGTCATACAAGCGTTAGTGTTGACCCAGCAATATCATCAGCTCAAACAACAGGGACAGAATTTAACTCTTCATAGGCCCGAGAATGGAAGATTCCATTCTGAGTTAAAAGAAAATGGGGGAATGAAAGACCCCAGCCTAAGTTAAACATAGCTAACGCCATTTTGTGAGACACCACTGTTTTGTAAAACTCTGAAGGCCAGATGAGAAACTGGAAAATTACTGAGAAATCCTAGCTGTGTCACCCACTTGGGATATCTGCGGTCAGGCTGCCCCAGTCAAACTAAAAACAGTTTGTGTTAATCACCCTCATGGATATCTGTGAGACTGTTTCAGTTAAGATAGAGAAAAACAAAATAACAGGTGGCGGGCCACGTCAAGGGGTCATCATAGCCCCCTTGACCACCCAGTTCCTGGAATCTTGGTGCCCCTGCCAAACTTTGACGCAAATCGTGGTCTCATGAAAATGTACCAATCAGGCCCCTGTAACCATGCTTCTCGCTTCTGTACCAGTGCTTCTGCTCTAAAACCCTATAAAAACCCCAACTTCCTACCTAGGGGGCGCGGAAGTCTCCCGAATGACTTTTTGCCCCAGGTACCCGTGTATCAAAATAAAAGCCTCTTGCTGTTTGCATCCAAATGGACTCGTTGTTCCTTGGGAGGGGGTCTCTCTGACGGAAGATACCCTCCGGGGATCTTTCACTAGGTAAGAAGAAAGGAACAATAATAATGATGATGATGTTTAAAGAGGAAGCCAGAGGGGCTGAAGAGATGGCCTAGTGATGAAAAAATACTTTTTGTGGGGCTGCAGAGATGGTTCAGAGGTTAAGAGCACTTCCTGCTCTTCCAGAGGTCCTGCATTCAATTCCCAGCAACCACATGGTTTCACACAACCATCTATAATGAAATATAGTGCCCTCTTCTGTCATGCAGGTATACATGCAAACACAACATTGTATATGTAATAAATAATAAAACTTAAAACAAAACAAAACATTCTCTGCTTTTTTTTTTTTTTTTTTTTACGAGTTTCTAGCATTTCCATCGTGGCTGTCAATCTTCTGTACTTCCTGTTTCAGGGAATTTGATTCCTTATGTCCTCCTGGGATATAAGGCACACATGTGGTACACTTATATTCATACAAGTAAAATACTCTTATCATCATCTACACAAAAGATAAAAATACCCCCATTAAAAAAAAAAGAGGTCACCTGACTTAGTGGCACACACTGGATCTCTGTGAGTTCAAAGCCATCCTGGTCTACAGACCTAGTCCAGTTCAGGCAAAGCTACAAGGAAATGTTCTCTTGAAAAGCAAAACAAATAACAACAAAACAATGCAAAAACAAACAAAAGAAAAAGATCATAAAGCAAGTGTGGTGACACTAGGAGGTCAGGAATGAAGGTCAACCTGGACTATATGAAACTGTCTCAGAAACAAAACAGCAGCAACAACAACAAAACAGCACAAGAATCTGAGTGCCTGGGATGCTTTGGGACATTCAAGTTTTTTTTTTTTTTTTTATTTTAATTCTTGGCTCCATAGGAAGCTATTGAGGAGTGTAGTTGTTTGAATGAAAATGACCCCTACAGTCTCATATTTTGAAAATCTGGTCCCCATTTGGTGGAACTGTTTTAGAAAAATTAGGAAGTGTGATTTCGTTGAAGAGGTGTCACTGTGGATGGGCTTTGAGGTTTTAAAATCCCACATGATTCTCAGTTAGCTCTTTGCCTCCTACTTTTTGATCAGGATGTAG
>NW_026589658.1:0-3401 GCF_907164565.1 Psammomys obesus
CCTCTTCTACCCCTATGCCCCTGTCCTAGTCCACTGATAGGGGAAGTCCTCCTTCCCTACTATCTTATCCTAGTCTATCTTATCAAGTCTTACCAAGAATGACTGCACCTTCTTCCTCTGTGGCCTGGCAATGCTTCACCTTCCATGAGGAGGCGATCAAGGAGCTTTCCACTGAATTCATGTCAGAAACATCCCCTGTTACCCTTAATAGGGAACTCACATGAAAACTGAGATACTTATGAGCTACATCTGAGCAGGGGTTCTATGTGTTTTTCATGCATGGTCCTTGGTTGGAACAGGACTCCCTGGGCCCATATTTTTTGGCTCAATTGGCCTCCTTGTGGAGGCCTCTCCCATCCAGGTCTTTATAGCTCCTGAATCTTCCATATTAATCCATGCTTTCTGCACAAAATTTGGCTATGAGTCTAACCATCTGCTTCAATACCCTGTTATGTAGATTCTTTCAGAGGCCCTTTGTGGTAGTTTCCTGCCCTGTTTGTACCTTCCCCCATTACCAATGTCTATTCCATTTGCCCTTCTGAATGAGGATTAAGCATCTTCCTTAGGGTTCTTCCTGCTGTTTAGATACTTTAGGACTATAGATTTTAGTATTTTAAACCCTATATTTCATGGCTAATATCCACATATACGTTAGTATATACCATGAGTGTCTTTCTGCTTCTGGATACCTCACTCAGAGTAATCTTTTCTAGTTGCATCCATTTGCCTGCTGATTTCCTTGTTTTTAATTGCTGAATAGTATTGCATTGTATAAATGTACCACAATTTCTGTGTCCATTCCTCGGTTTGGGGACATCTAAGTTGTTTCCAGATTCTGGATATTGTCAATAAAGCTGCTATGAGTAGAGTTGAGCAAATGTCCTTGTTGTATGGTTGATAATCTTCTGAACATATGTCCAGGGTTGGTATAACTGAATATTCTAGTAGCACTATTCATAATTTTCTGAGAAAGCACCAAATTGATTTCCAAAGTGGTTGTAGAAGTTTATATTCACACCAGCAATGGAGGAGGGTTCACTTTTCTCCACATCCAGTCCAGCTTGTATTGCAGATGATGTGATACTATACATGAATAACACTAAAAATTCAACCAGGGAACTCCTACAGCTGATAAACAACTTCAGCAAAATGACTGGATACAAAATTAAATTTAAAAAAATCTGAAGCCCTCCTGTATACAGAAGACAAATGGGCTCAGAAGGAAATTAGGGAAACAAAACCCCTTCACAAAAGCCACAAATAACATAAAGTACCTTGTTGTGACTCTAATCAAGCAAGTGAATGACTTGTATGAAAAAAAAAAGAACTTCAAGGAAGATATCAGAAGATCTCCCGTGCTCCAGGATTGGTAGGATTAACATAGTAAAATGGCCACTCTACCAAAAGAGATCTAAAGACTCAAGGCAATTCCAATCAAAATACCAGCATAACTCATTACAGACCTTGAAAGAACAACTCTCAGTTTCATATGTAAAAACAAAAACCCAGAATTGATTTAAAAAAATGCCTGTACAATAAAAGATTTTCTGGAGGTATCTTTAACCGAGATCTCAAGTAGCAGTATAGCACAACAGTAATAAAAAATGGCATGGTACTGACACCTGTACTTTAAATCTTAAAGGGGTGTGCATCTATTCATTAATCATTTTTATTAAATCATATCAAGAAGCTGAGGGGAAAAACAAATATAGAGGAATCAACTGCTGTCTCAGTTTTAGACCCAGTTTGAGGGTGCCCAGACAGCCAATGCTATCTTGGGGTATTGTTTTGGCTCATCAACCTTAAAACATCCCTGGCTTTTCTATTAATAGTGTACTTTTCTTAACTTTAAATTGTTCTCTAAGATTTTTTTACATCAGAGCCGTTAGCAAAAACATGTTCCCTGACCTCATTAAACAATCTATTTTTTTTTCAAATTCTTTCTAAGTCATTGCTAACAATCTACATCTAAGGCTCTTTTCAAGGGCAGTGTTAATTCATTAATCTGCTCCAGTAAACATGTGAAAAGAGATCAAGCATTGTTCATTTTAAATGCCAGTGATATTGCCCAGTGATGAGATAGAAGCCTTCTTAGAGTTTTCATAAAACTCATGTTATAAGGAATATGGGCATCATAAGGGCAACAAGCAGAGATATGCTACATAAGAGCACAAAGTCCTCAGGAAAATCAGTTCTTGGGATTATGCTTCTCCAAGACAAACTCATCGTGACTCTGTTAACAGAAGAGCCACATTCCATGAGTTCTACAGCTGTTCTGCTGTTGCTCCTTCATGGCTCTTGACAGGACCAGGTAGCCAAAATCATTTGCCTATATATGGGTGAGGCAGAGGTGAGCTTATCTCAGGCCTTGGGAAGGAGAATTCAGGGTATTGCATGGGCTGTACTTGCCTGGAGGACCAGGTAACATGGAAGGGCTGAAGGATTTCTGAGAGAAAATGGCAGGTAGTTTTGATATGATATGTTAACTAGGAACCTCTGCCATTAGATCCCGGTTTGAATCCTACTTCTATGGTAACATAAACTTCAGAGACAGAAGCATGGTCTCCATTGGATAATGATTATCAAGTGAGCCCACAGGGAAGAAAGGTGCCAAATACAAAGATTCTGTTTTCCTTTTCTTTGTATATATCTTCTTTCTTTTCTTTGAGGGAGGGTGGTTACTCACACTGGACTCACACTTTTGCTCTTTTGTTTTGTTTTTCTTACTACTTATTATTGTATTAATTGTTTTTATTTTTCATAATTTATTCATTATATATGCTGATTGAAGGTCACTCTCAACTTTTACTGGTCCCATCCTCCCTCCATCTTCCCCCCATCCCCTTTCCGTAGTCCACTCAAAAGGGGAGTTCCTCTCCTCTGCCATCTACCCATATGTTTTTGGAACACTATTCAGCTATTAAAAACAGAAAAATAAAATTTCAGCTTTTATTTCTTTTCCATAGGCCACTGTACTCACCTCAGAAGATTTCATAACATGAAGCTTGCCTGCAACCTTAACATGAAATAAACACTAGATATAACTCATTTTAAAGAGTCCCACCCCGAAGACACTGTTTTATTTACCATCTCACATCCAGAAACATGTGAAATTTGAAATGCTATGACTTCTGAAACATTTTATCACAAGCATTTCAGAGAAAGTGATTCTCTTGCTGCCTGGAGGGTTGTTTCCCACCAACCCAGGAAGGCATGAGGGGCATAAGATGAGGTATAAAGTTTGGAAATCCTGCAAGTGTAACAGTGATCAGACACACTTGGAACCACGTCAGAAAGTAAGTTCAACTTTAATTCCAGAAAACAGAGGCTATCTACACCTTGGGTAGTGGGACTCTCCAAGGATAGGTGTAGATAATTGTTTAAAACTAGACACTTCAAGG
>NW_026589659.1:0-5426 GCF_907164565.1 Psammomys obesus
TCGCTCATGTATACTATCATATCATCTGCAAATAGTGACACTTTGACCTCTTCCTTTCCGATTTGTATCCCCTTGATCTCCTTTAGTTGTCTTATTGCTCTGGCTAGGACTTCAAGTACAATGTTAAAGAGATATGGAGAGAGTGGGCAGCCTTGTCTTGTCCCTGATTTCAGTGGGATTGATTTAAGTTTCTCTCCATTGAGTTTGATGTTGGCTATAGGCTTGCTGTATATTGCCTTTACTATCTTTAGGTATGTGCCTTGTATCCCTGATCTCTCCAAGACTTTAAACATAAATGGGTGTTGGACTTTGTCAAATGCTTTTTCAGCATCTAAGGAGATGATCATGTGGTTTTTCTCCTTCAGTTTGTTTATGTGGTGGATTACATTGATGGATTTCCGTATGTTGAACCACCCTTGCATTCCTGGGATGAAGCCTACTTGGTCATGGTGGATGATATCTTTGATGTGTTCTTGGATTCGGTTTGCAAGTATTTTATTGAGTATTTTTGCATCAATGTTCATAAGAGAGATAGGTCTGAAGTTCTCTTTTTTGGTTGGATCTTTGTGTGGTTTAGGTATCAAAGTGACTGTGGCTTCATAGAATGAGTTTGGTAGTGTTCCTTCTGTTTCTATTTTATGGAATAGTTTGAGGAGAATTGGTGTTAGTACTTCTTTGAAGGTCTTGTAGAATTCTGCGCTGAAGCCATCTGGTCCAGGGCTTTTTTTGGAGGGGATACTGTTAATGACTGCTTCAATTTCCTTGGGAGATATAGGACTATTCAGTCTTTCTACCTGATCTTGACTTAATTTTGGTAGATGGAATCTGTCAAGAAAGTTATCCATTTCATTTAGATTTTCAAATTTTGTGCCATATAGGCTTTTGTAGTATGACCTAATAATCGTTTGGATTTCCTCAGTGTCTGTAGTTATGTCCCCATTTTCCTGTCTGATTTTGCTGATTTGTATGGTTTCTCTCTGCTTTTTAGTTAGTTTGGCTAACGGTTTGTCTATCTTGTTGATTTTCTCAAAGAACCAGCTTTTTGTTTCATTGATTCTTTGGATAATTTTATTTGTTTCTAATTGATTGATTTCTGCCCTTAGTTTGATTATTTCCAGCCGTCTGCTCCTCTTGGGTGTATCTGCTTCTTTTTTTTCTAGGTTTTTCAGTTGGGCCATTAAGTTGTTTGTATGTGATGTTACGGATTTCTTCTTGTAAGCACTTAGTGCTATAAATTTTCCTCTGAGCACTGCTTTCAATGTGTCCCATAAATTTGGGTATGTTGTGCCTTCATTTTCATTGAATTCTAGAAAGTCTTTAATTTCTTTCTTTATTTCTTCCTTGACCCAGCTGTCATTGAGTAGTAAGTTGTTCAGTTTCCATGTGCGTGTCGGCTTTTTGTTGTTTCTGTTGTTGTTGATGTCCAGCTTTAGTCCATGGTGGTCAGATAGTATACAAGGGATTATTTCAATCCTTTTGTATCTGTTGAGGCTTGCTTTGTGACCAACTATATGGTCTATTTTGGAGAAGGTTCCGTGTGGTGCTGAAAAGAAGGTGTACTCTTTTGAGTTTGGGTGAAAAGATCTGTAGACATCTATTAGGTCCATTTGATTTAGGGATTCTGTGAGTGCTTTCATTTCCCTATTTGGTGTCTGTCTGGTTGATCTGTCCCTTGATGAGAGTGGGGTGTTGAAGTCTCCCACTATTAAGGTATTAGGATCAATGTATGATTTAAGCTTTAATATTGTTTCATTTACGAATGTAGGTGCTCTTGTATTTGGGGCATAGATATTCAAAATTGTGATGTCCTCTTGTTGGATTTTTCCTTTGATGAGAATATAGTGGCCCTCCTTATCTTTTTTGATTAACTTGGGTTGAAAGTCTATTTTATTAGATATTAGGATGGCTACTCCAGCTTGTTTTCTGGAACCATTTGCTTGAAAAACATTTTTCCAGCCCTTTACTCTGAGGTAGTGTTTATCTTTGTTGCATAGGTGTGTTTCTTGGATGCAACAGAATGTTGGGTCCTGTTTCCGTAACCATTCTGTTAGCCTGTGTCTTTTTATTGGTGAGTTGAGTCCATTAATATTGATAGATAATATTGACCAATGCATGTTAGTTCCTTGTGTAATGGAGTCGATGATCTTACCTTGTTTCATTGCTTGTTTTCTTTTCATTTTTGTTGGGATGTTATCTGTATGCCCTGTTTTCTTGGGTGAATTCGTTTTCGTTGGATTGGAGTTTTCCTTCTAGTATCTTCTGTAGGGTTGGTTTGCTGTATAGATATTGCGTAAATTTAGTTTTGTCATGGAATATTTTGTTTTCTCCATCTATGTTGATTGAAAGCTTTGCAGGGTATAATAGTCTCGGTTGACATTTGTGATCTCTTAGAGTCTCCATGATGCTTGCCCAGGCCCTTCTGGCTTTCATAGTTTCTGATGAGAAGTCTGGTGTGATTCTGATAGGTCTACCTTCATATGTTACTTGGCCTTTTTCCCTTGCTGCTTTTAATATCTTTTCTTTGTTCTGTAGATTTAGTGTTTTGACTATGATGTGACGTGATGTGTTTCTTTTCTGGTCTAGTCTATTTGGTGTTCTGTAGGCCTCTTGTATATTTATGGACATCTCTTTCTTTAAGTTGGGAAAATTTTCTTCTATGATTTTTTTGAAAATATTTTCTGGACCTTGGAGCCTGGAGTCTTCTTTTTCATCAATTCCTATTATTCTTAGATTTTGTCTTTTCATAGCATCCTTGATTTCTTGGATATTTTGTGATTGGAATTTTTCTGATTTTACTTTTTCTTTGAGAGAAGTATCAATTTCTGCAAGTGTGTCTTCAGCTCCAGAGATTCTCTCTTCCATCTCTTGTATTCTGTTGGTGATGCTTACTTTTGTGGTTCCTGATCTTTTCTCCAAGTTCTCCAGCTCAAGAGTTTTCTCATTTTGTGTTTTCTTTATTGATTCTAATTCTGTTTTCATGCCTTGCACCATTTCTTTCATGTGTTTGAATTTGGATTCCTGTCTCTCTACGATGGACTCTATTTCTTTGTTCATTTCCTTTTTGTATGCCACTAATTTTTTCTCTACTTGTGCCTCTATTTGTTTGGCTATGTTTGCCTGTGTTTCTTTAAGGGTTTTGTCTATTTCTTCTTTCTTTACCTCCAATTGACTGGCCAACTCTTTGAAAGATTTGTTCATTTCCTCCTTATAAGCCTCAAATAATTGAGCAAGCATGGCTTTAAGGTCATTTTCCTGTGCTTCTGATGAATTGGAGTATCCATCGATTTTGGGGTTTGCTGGTGAAGTCATGATGTCCTGATTTATGTTGGAAGTGTTCTTTCGCCTACCCCTGGCCATTGGCTTGTCTGAGACCTTCCCTGTTTGTTTTTGGATTCTGCCGATCAGACTGGTACTGTCTCTCTCTCGAGTCTGGAGAATTCTTCAGGAAGTTGAGAGAGGTCCCGTGTCCTTAGCGTATGCTGAGGACTAGCTGTACCTGTGGGAGGAAAGTACGCAGGCGCAAACAGAGGCAAATGCAAGCGTGCGTGCGTGTGTGTGTATATGTGTGTGTGTGTGTAAGTGGGTGTGGGCGTGTGTCTCGAGGGACAGAGTGATGGCTAATGTTGAACCCTTGAGTGTGTGGGAGGGGCTCTGCAATGTATATGTCGCAGGCGCTAGTGATGATCGCAGCGCAATTTCTGGCATTAACTGCCTTAACTCCTCAATTAGACCCACAGAGCAGGAACTTCAATGTTCCAAGTGCCCCTCTGTTTCCCAAAGTGGGTATATGGGTGGGAGGGGGTTCGATGCCTGGTTTCTGTTTTAGCAGAACCCAGGATCAGTGGAGCTGCAGATTCTCAAGGGTGCACTCACTTACAGGCAGGACACTTGGCAGAGATCGGCGTATCTGGGCTCTCTGCTCTCTGGTTTGGCCCTGCTTCTTTGATGAGCTCCGCCAGTTCCGTGCTGCTGTCACTGCCAGGTTATGAGGTCTTGCTGCAGCTGGAGATTTCAGGGTGGTCACGTCAGTGGGAATCGGGGTAATCAGCCTTTCTGTTCTCTGGTTTGGCCCTGGTTAGTCTTAAACTGGAGGGCTGATGTGCCCCGCCAGCTCAGTGCTGCTCCGCCGCCAGGTTAGAAAGTCCCGCTGTAACTGGAGACTGGGTTGCTAGTCCAGATGCTTTCTGGGAAGTCCTGGGGTCTCTTTACTGTGCTCTCCAAGCTTCGGAGGCCCAGCGCCTGGTGTGTCTAGCTTGTATGGCGTTTTTGTCTGGTTTTGGTGATTATATAGCGAATTCTCTGTCACTGTGGGATTGGGCGGGCCGTACCAACAGTGATGGCGCTCCTGCGGAGCTAGTATGGCGTCTAGCAGACTCGGGCCCTGGGAGGATGGTGCAGCCGCCGCGAGTGAATCTGGGGCTCCGAGACACAGTACTGCTGGCCTTTGCCGATAAAGGGCTTGGGGCTCCGCCTCAGTGGCTGCAGGCCCCAGGCAGTTAGGTCTGCGCTGAGAAAGGCGAGTCGGCTGTGCCTGTGCCGAGGAGGAGGGAGGTCTGGGGGAGGGGAGTGCCGAGAGATCAAAGGATTGTTTCTCACCTTCCCCAATCAAGTCCGTGGGTGACCCGAGACCAAGGTTTTCACCTCCTGCGATGTTCCCTGTTGTTTAGAGAGTCTCTCCGTTGTTTCCCTGGCTTCAGAAGTTCTTCCACACATCAGCTCAGAACTTTATCTCCTCCACAGCTCGGAAACTGTGTGTGCTAGTCGCCATCTTGGCTCCGCCCCCTTTTTTCTAAAGCCAGTACTCTTAATTAAATGTGCCTTTAAAGATTTTTTTCTTTGATTTGAGTATGTCCTCACTAACTTTTATGGGGCTGTGCTTGACACAAAGGACTTTGCTATAGTAAGTGTCTCTGGTTCAGATGTATATTTCTAGGCCTTGCTTTTCTTGTGACAAGACCTAGACATATGGCTCAAGCTAGGAAGAAACTTGTGATTCTCTTGTGACACCTCCAGGAGTGCTGACACTGTAGGTGTTCGTGAGCATGACCCTCCTGTGAGCTCCCCAGGAGTGCTGGAACTATAGATGTACACACTATGCCCAACCTCCCCAGAATGATACACTAACCTATGACAGCACATTTGTGTCTTTTTCCTTTGCATTATCTCACTTTGTGGTCCCACGGTCTATGCATATTTGAGGACTACAGATTTTTCAACTTTAAGCTGCATTGCAACATATTAGTTTCAGAAAGGTGACTAATTTATTGTGATATAAAAATGTCCAGCTTTGTCCAACAAAGAAAAAAAAAAAAGTTGGGCCCGGAGGTCTGCAAGAATGATGCACCAACCAAAGACTATACATAGAGAAGACCTAGACCCCCCTGAGGAGATGTAGACCTTAGACAGCTCAGCCTTCATGTGGGTTC
>NW_026589660.1:0-11277 GCF_907164565.1 Psammomys obesus
CCTCCATTTCTTTACGGATAGCCATGATCTGTTTGGTTTTATCTTCCTCTAATTCTTTACGTATTTTATCTGTTTCCTCTATTATTCTCTTCATCAACATAGATGTAAGGTCATCTTCTTGATTTTCTATTATGCTGCATTGTTCAGGGCTGTTCGCCCCTGGATGGCTGGGTTCTGGAGATGCCATATTGCTCTGTCTTTTGTTGGTTGAGCCTTTACGCTGACCTCTACCCATTGGGCTGATTTAGGTTTTGGCTGTTAGTTTCTATGCTTCCTAGAGTCCTGAGGTAGGGAGTATCCCCTTGGCCGGAAGATGATTTTTCCTGAAGGAGTCCTTCTCTGCTTTTTGGTTATGGTCACTGTATGGCCAGTGTTTCTCCGGAGTTGCCACTGCTCACCTCAGGTTTATAGCCCTGAGTAGTAGCTGTGGTCTATGTTAGGCAGGGGGGGATCTCCTCTTACCCATAAAATTTCTCAAGACAGCTGCCCCACTGCTGGGTTTCTTGTTATAAATTTAGTGTGCTGCTGCTCACTAAATTTCCATGTACAGTCCTCTTGAAGAAACTGCTGATTCCCTAGCTATGGGGTTTTCTCCCAACAGGGAAACTCAGTCTGTTATCCTGGGGCGCACAGTTCTGTCTGAGAAAGTGGGAGGTGCACTCAGCAAGTCTCAGGGCCAAAGGCTGATTGCTCTGCTCTGGACCTGGAGAATGTGCACCTAGGTTGAGTTGGTGCCTGGGGGCACTGCTCTGGTCTGGAGGCTGGGTGCCTCACTCTGGACCAGAAGCTGTGTGTCTCTGTCTGGGATGGCGGCTGTAGGCACCACTCTGGTCCAGACGCTGTGGGTGCAGCCCCCCTGAAGGATCAGGGATTCCTACAGTTTTGGCAGTCCAGCCAGGGACAACTGGCTGATCCCTGGCACAGTATCTGAGGGCTGCTGTAATGGCTCTTCGGCTCCTGCAGGTCCGAGGATGCAGCTGTGTGTCCCAGTGCCCCAGGGGAAAGCAACAATGTCGGCAGAGCATGGTGCTCCTGCCTGCACTAGAGTCTGCGTGAGTCCAGGAAGTGTTTTGGTGCTGGGTGTCCTAAGCGTTAGAGCTGCTGACCCCCTCCGCTGGGGGTTTCCTCCTGCCAGAGACACGCAGTCTGGTGCCCTGTTGCCCTGGTGCCCACAGTTCTATCTGAGGCGGCGAATCAGGCGCGCAGGCAGGGCTCTGTGCAGGAGCCTGGGTCCGGGCTCTGGCTCCGGGCTGGCTCCTGGGGCACCCGCGGAACCCGAGTCTTTTCCAGGGGATGTCTGGGTAACCTGGGGTCGGTTCCAATTGTTTCCTGCTCCGTGGGGTTATCTCTCGACTGGGAAATCCAGTCTATGGTGTTGTGGGCCCACAGTTCAGTCTGGGACCGTGACCAGATTGCGCTGGCGGGTAGCTCTGGGCTGACGACCAAGCGCCTGGCGGAACGGGGATCTCCTCCGCGGTTTAGCAGGGTGAGTTAAAGCTGATAGAATCCCCCACCATGGGGTATCCTCTCACCTGAGAAACACAACCACTTGTGTTTTATGGCCGCGAGTTCTGATTGCTGGTCACTGTGCCAATCCTGCTGTGCTGCTCCTCAGAATGAGAGTCCTCCCGGCGCTGCCATCTTGCCCCCGAGATTATACTTTAAATACAGGAAAATCTCTAAGGTGGGAGACTTCTGGGGAGAAATTGAGATTGTGGGTTGTGATAAGAAAATACACAGTTTAAAGTGAGAGATAGGATTAAACAGCTTTTACTGCTTCAATATGACAAAGGCAAAACAGCTCCAACAGGAAAAAAGAGGAGAATTTGGAAATACAGAAGATGTTTGGCACAATGTTGTCAATGACCAGAGACCAAAATGAAAATGAAAATGAAATAGTAGTGAAAATGAAGGTGTGCACAGAAGCTGATATACCTATACTGTCATAAGAATCTTGAAATTCATACAGTTTGTAGGGATAGGAACATTATCCCAAGTAAAGAAAAAAGTGTAAACCAAATTTAATGTGTGGAATCAGAAGATCACACTGGAATATTGAAGTCTTATGGGGCAGGTATGGCCATCACCCTATGGGGAAGACCTCAACTGCAACAATGGGGAGCTCGGATTAATATTCTTTCAATCCCAAACAAAGTGTACCTATGTTAACTGACATTGTGTATTGACATCTTAGCTAATATGGCTTGATCGTCTCTGTGTTTAAATGGGTCAAAGGCCAGGTCACTGACATGGAGCGCCTAAGTATCTATATCTACTTTAAAGGGTAAGAAAAGCTGGCTTTTGGTATAAATGGATTCATAAAAATCTAATTCTACCTTGAAAAACAGAAAATGGTAATAACATTGGATTTTAGAAAACATCTGCTGATTAGCTGTGTACCCCATTTTTTGATTGGATTATATTGTTTGTTATTTAATTTCTTGAGAGCTTTATATATTCTGGATATGAGCCCTCTCTCAGATATAGGATTGATGAAGATAGTTTCCCAGTCTGTAGGCTGTTGTTTTGTTCTGTTGACCATGTCCTTTGCTTTATAGAAGCTTTTCAGCTTGATGAGGTCCCATTTATTGATTTTGGTCTTAGAGACTGAGCTCTTGCTGTTCTATTCAGGAAGGTATCTTCTGTGCCAATGCATTTAAGGCTCTTCCCCACTTTTTCTTTTAACATATTTAGTGTATCTGCTTTTATGTTGAGATCTTTGATACACTTGGAGTTTACTTTTAGGCAGTGGGCAACTAGCCAGCCCACAGAGAAAGAGGATCCAGGCAGTCCTGATGTTAACTGTTAGGCTAGGGTCAAACAATAGGGGAGGAGAACTTCCCCTATTTTTGGACTAGGGAAGAGGAATTGGCAATTCAGAAGGAGAGAGGGTGGGACTGTGAGGATATGGGAGAGGGTGTTACAACTGGGATTCTCAATGAATAAATAAATAACAACAACAACAACAATAATAATAGAAAACATTTGCTGACTTACATCAACTTGTATACTGTAAGGATGTTTTAGCATTAGAATGGAAGACAGGTAATGTGTTATGTTGAAGAAGAGATTTTGTTTTTATTTCCACAGGTGATGAAAGGCCATGCTTTCCATCAAAATTGATAAAGATACAATCTGAATAAGAGAAGCCTTCAATGAAAGACACAAAACAAATAGAAAGAGATGCAGAGAGACAGTAATGCTGAAAACACAGGAAATTGATTCCCCTGCATGGGGACAGCTTAACAAACTGGCCAAAGGAGAAAAAGAAAAAAGACATATCATTCAATAGACTGGTAGACTGGAAAACCTTGATGCTGAAATGGACATTTTACAGAAGGACAGATGATGAGGACTGCAATTATGAGGGACCATCACATCAACAGATTGTCATATGGACTGTTCCATTAATGAGATTGATAATTGTGTCTGCTGTAATCATTTACTGTGTATATTGTTTTAGCTTAAACAGATATGGAGAAGATGTAGAAAAAATTTCAACCAAGAACATGGCTGCTTTGACAAGGGATCACATCCACAGGCCCTTTAGGTCCTTGTGATCCAGTGGAATTCAGACACACTCTGATTACAATATGTTATGGTTGGAATATAGTCACACCATTATGCCTAAATAGTGAAGATAAGGTTCATTTATGAAAGAAAACAGCTATGTTTGAAAGTGATGTCTAATTGAGGAGTCTTAGTAAGAATGCTGGTTTTTCAAAAAAATATGTAGAAATGTTATGTGAATATGTTTTTGTCTTGATTTCAGGTGTGGCATTTGGGGCTGCTTCAGATTGCTTATGGCAGCTACCTATAACTTGTCTCATGCTCTAGCAGGGTCATGATTTTGCCAGCTGTGGATAGTTTATGTTTGGAATTCTGAGGAGTCTTCTGAGGGTATAAAATATCAGTGCCCTATAAAAGACAGCAGCTGTTTCTCCCCCTGCTGCTATTTGTGCTGTTGCTAGTTGCTCTTTGTTCCTCCTGCTGTTGCTCTTTGTTCTTCACTAGATTTCTGGTTGCTGGTTGGAGATATCCTGACAAGGAAGATCTAAATTAACTCTAAGAACTCAATGCTCCCAATCAACAGAAAATAGTCTAACAATATTGATGGCTCCTTTCCCTTTAACCTTCTGTCTCTCCTACTTAGTGTTGAGGGATTGGAAGAGATAGGGATTGTATAGCAAGGTAGGAAAAGGAGCCCAATACAACAGAAAAAAAAATACAACTACAAGGGGCAGACAAAGTGATGAATCAAAGAAAGATTTGACAGAATGAGTCAGAGAAGGACTACATCAATTTCCCATGAGTACAGTACAGGAAAGAGAAGCTATTTCAGAGTAGTGAGGGAGACAGGAGAGAGTTGGTTTTACTGAGGGTTATTTTCCCCAAAGATTTTACACTGAGACAGTTTTATTGAGACAGGTTACATAGAAACTCATGAAGACAAAAAGAAGCCAGAGAATGAGAAGGAACCAAAAGATTAAAAGATTAAAAGATATTGCCAGAGTTAGCCTGAGATCAGGCAGAGCAATTTAGTTAGAAGTAAGAGAAGCCAGTTTGAATCTGTCAGTTGAGAGTGGATTTTGGGCCAGAACATCTATGTTGCACAAGTCAGCTAGAGTTCAGGTAGAGCTAGAGAGGCTTGGGAATGGCTCTCATCTTATCTCCCCATCTGAGTAAATAAAAACAATGCTTACAGCTTCCTGGTTCTCAATACACAACACATGATTATGTCAATTGTCATTCAGCTCTGCCTCTTATTTAGGCCTTTTATCATTGCCAAGAATGAACGAAATATTGAAAGCAAACCATTCTCCAGGATGAATGTCTCTTGCCCCACAAATCAGTGACCATTTTGCAAAATATGTCAAATGTCTATTGAAGCTCCAACTTTCTTATTTTGTTTAGTTCACATTTTAGTATTTGCTGTAGTTATTTCTTTTTCCTATTTAGAGTTATATATTTGTATGAATTTATACATCATTTCCTGTCATTATACTTTCTAGTTACATGTCATATTTGCATCATTGTATATCTAAATATTCTTTAATTTTGACTGTTCAAACTTCAAACAATAAGAAACCCACCTTGATTAAGACAAGATTACTTGCTTTTAAAGTTTTAATTCTTTTAAATCCTAGTTACTTTTATTCATTTAAAATTAGTATTTAGTAATTTACATAAAGAATTCATCTATATTTGTGTAACTGTGCTGCATGTCTTTCATTTTTTCCCAATCTGAGAAAAATTAATTTATATGTTTCATCAGAAACTGAGATTTTAGTTGTGTTATTTATGCAACTAAAGATGAAAAATGCATTTCCTTTTAGTAAAATCAGGTAAAATACAAACTAGAGTGTAGTGATTTTTTTTAAATTATTATTTTAAAAGTTAAAACCATGGAATTATGGAAAGGCACTGGCAACTGAATCTTGTTTCTTGAGTATTTAAAATATTATTTAAATCTGATTGGTCAAATAGAGAGCAAACCCAGAAACTCTTGAGAAGATTTTCCATAAACCTATATATTAACATGTCCCTAAATCCAAAGACTAAAGGCCAATAGCTGAGAGTCAGAAACCCAGTGTGTTCCCAGCTGTGTGTGAAAGCAGTGGGAGTAAAGAGGATAGGAAACCAGCCTGTGAATAGGGGGTGAAAAGTCCTCTCCAGAGAGAGGAGAGAACCAATGTTAGCAGAGGCCAAACCTCAGAGGACATTGCTCACTCCAGTTCCACCCAGCATGAGGTCTGAAGTGAGCCTTCTGCCACCTGAACCCCTGAGAGGGGGGCCCTATTGAAGTGGAAGTCTCTGCTTTCTTTGAAGACTCAGATTTGTCATGGCATGCTTTGCTGCTAGCTGGGCACGCAATGCTTTGCTGTGAGCTATCTCATGCGAGGGGCAAGCCAACACTCGAAGGCTACATAGTGAAGAGAAACTTCTCAATGAGTTATTAGAATTGACCACAAGTGGGGGATAAGAACAATGAATCCTAAGTTCACAAGAATAGAAGAGGATGGATACACAGGGAGGATGTTTTGGGGGAAACTTGTTGAAATTTGCTGAAAATTATGCGCATGTTTAGGAGTTTCTCAGAGGACAGAACACAAGCACTTTGTGCAAGATAGTACGTGGGAGGGAAGCTGGGGATGAGTGGTCTAGCCAAGGGGAACATAGGCGATCTTCAGGTCAGAAAGTAGCTAGAGAGAAGACAGGAAGAGAGAGCCAGGCAGACTTGCTCATGTTATGTGGGTGACCTTGAATGTGGCAGTGCTGGAGGAAATCATCGCACTCCATCATTTCCTGGTTCACAAAAGAGCATTTGAGTCTGCCAAGTGTTACTAAACTCAAGTCCTTACCAGGATATTCTACTGTCACCAATGAGTGAAGAGCTAAATGTATCATAAAATAGACCTGTGAGCTGTGAACTCCTTGGAGATAATGAAAATATAATCTAGAGAAAAACTAAAAGAGAAAATGGAGTTAGGGTGTGCGGTGTTGAAACAATGAGCACTGTGGAGCTGGCATTTAGCACTAACAGCATGGGAAGTCCTCTGTCATTTGTCTCCTAAACCATTTCAAAGGCAACATGCCTCAGACAGAATAATTAATTTCCTCCCATCACAGCCTAGCCCTTTTCTCTATTAGTTTACTATGGCTGCAGGAAACCAAAACCAAGAAAACAAAAACCCAGTCAGTGCAATGATACAAAGAAAAGGATGCAATCATACAGACTATGTGGAGGAAAACAATGTCTTTTTCACATGGTTGTAAGCACACATGACAGGATTACTTTACAAGAAAGTTCTGTCTCTTTTAGAGTTCTCCCTGTGTAGATTCCAGAGTAGTGTTTCTTGTTGTTTCCCTGTGTGTATGTCCTTCCTTCTTCCGCCCATGGTCAAATGTCTGAGTTTTACAATGCCCATTTAGAAGAGGTTATGGTTACCATAAAGTCTAGAGTTTTATCACTTTTCATCAGTATTCTTCCCAAATATAGTCACATTTAGGGTGAAATTGAGATTCCATATTTTTCACCTTCTCTGTGTAAATAAAAAAAATTTTAGCCAGTTATGTTTCATTTTAATTCCTATTACCATAGGGATGATCTTTTTGCAATTTCATTTGATATTACCTTCAAAATCTATCCTAGGTGACATCACTGTGTAATCTGTATTTTGTTCCCTTTCCAGGAGACATTTCCTCGCCTCCAGGAGGGCTGCTCTCATTCTTCCCTGCAGTTACACCTCTTAGCTCCCCCCTCACATGAGCCAGAGTGGTCCTTTCCAAGAAGAGATTCAACCAGGTCTGGTTCTTGCTTAAAATCCGGTATCAGTTTCCAGTTGTGCCTAAAGCAAGTTGCAAATTCAAACCTCAGCTTTGCTGAGAACCACCCTGTCCCTCGATACTTGAAGAGGAGTAACCCCTCCAAATATTTCAAAATGTGGAGCCTGCCGAATTCTCAAGTAGTTATTCCTTAGTGTGGTTTAATATTGGAGTGAGGTTGATCACTCACTATGTGGAGAAGGCCACATAGCTTGTGTTGGCAGTGAATTAACTGAATCAAATCCCACTGTTCTATCTAGGAGGCAGTTTTATGTAAATTACCTGACTAAAATTCTGGAGATGTAAGTAGCCATAAAAAATTTCCCTGAGAATTAAACTATAACCTGAGCACATGAGATACATGTGTTAAATTCTCCCATTTAAGCTCATGGTGAACAGTGTTTAGGAAACCAAAGGATAAAACCACTTCTGAGCAATACAGCCTTGTGCTGGTTTGGAAGTAAGGAAGAGAGAACATATGAAAGGCCTACTATTAATATAAGTTTTGCAAATGCAAGGTTAGTTACCGTTCCTTGTATCTCTGCGTCTTGTTTTTCACTGCACGGTGTATACAAAAGACTGAGAAGTCCAGATAAGCAGCACCTAGTCATCCTAGACTGTCAAGAGGCAGCCAGCAAAAAGCCAAAATAGTGTTAGCGAAAAGACATGTTGGTAAACCGTGTTAAAATTCATAGGAAGAAAACTCTTCTTAAAACCACTTAGTAACTGAAAATTTTAAATTTCCCGAGAAAAACATGATAGTTACATACATCTGTGTGCTGAAAGAAATGAAAGAGGTTCTAAACAAGAGCATTGCTACGCAGACAGCAGTTTCTGACTATAGCCTTTATCACGTGCACAGTGTATTCACCGCACGGCGCACACACTGGGGGAAGTTGAGTGCTTATTGGAAACATCTAGTTCTTAGACCTCAAGTGCAGAGTCGACTTGATGTGGAAATGCATGTGATAAAGGCGGATCTCTGAGTTCCTGGCCAGCCAGGGTTACATAGACTTTGTCTCAAACAAGAATTTGTGTCGCTGGTAGCGTGGCTCAGCACGCAAGGGTGCTTGCCACCCATCTGTTGACCCGAGTTTGCTCTCTAGGTGTCATATGATAGGAGGAGAAACCTGATTAAGAGCTTGTCCTGTTGCCTCCCCAAAGCCATGCATGTGCTCACATGCAGACACTGATTCATAAATGTAGAGCATGCTCACACCACCTTTTTGGATTATTTTGTAGCATCACAGGAATGGTTAAACTGGGGAAATGGAATTGTTAAATGTGGTCTTTGAGTAGAGGTTGTTACCAGGTGTGCTAGGTGGAAAAAAGGCACTGTACCTGTAGATTTGGCTCAGGTCGTCTAGACACTGTTTTAGGTGCACATTGTAGTTAATGCTGTCAGGAATTAGAGGGTTAGTCCTATTGCCCAAAGGATGTGAGAAGTACCAAAATAATCACTCAAACTGTACTGCGATAGCTTTTTTGGCATGGTCTTTGCTAATCCTCTTACTAGCATCATCTGCTCACTGGGAGTTGTGCAAAGAAGAGGATGGTAAGGGAAGGGCTCCTTGCTAGAGCCACCACATCCAGAGGACAGTTTTCAGCTGTACCTAGGGGTCCATATATGTATTTCTGGCAAAATATTTGTGTTCATTTGATACAGAGTTAATTCCACATCATTTGAAGTTTTAAGTGTCCTAATGGAGAGAACATGGCCTAAAAGCATAGCTAGTGAATATGGTAGAACTGACAGAAAAATTTTCTCTTGAACATAGAAATGTTAAGCCATGTCTGGAAACTGAGAGTTGATTCATGTTACCACGGTGACTGGAGGGGCACAGGGAGGCCTCTGGAGCAAGATCTACCTCACTGTGTGGAGACTGACATCCTGAGAACTCGTGCCGCTGGTGCATCTTCCAGCTACCCCATAGCAATACATTCATTGAACTGGATCACACCTTCCCCCTGTATTGGTATATCGATATGATATCAAATTTAGGAATGATGTTCTTCCTTTGGTATGTTGCTTTATGTTTCCGTAAAAGCTGAGCATGAGGCAATACAGAATTGTTATTGTAAAATAGTTTGTAATCTTAATCTAAAATCTTGGGTCCTTTGTGATCGCGCGCGCGCGCGCGCGCGCACACACACACACACACACACACACACACACACACACACACACATTTTTTTTCCCCCAAAGAAGGCAGGATTACAATTTGTATTGAAAGATTGAGATGGTATGGTGTATTCATGGTTATAAAAATACTCACGTAGTTTGGGGTTGTTAGTTGGTGCATTTTCACAATGTGGGGGAAGTGTGGTACACACAGTCTGACACCAACTAACTGAATGGTCACTTGCAGGATCTGGAAGATCTACACTTCAAGATTATCTCTGTGATTGGGTACCTTTCTTCTTGGCTTCTTCTACTTTGTTTCCTGTAATGCTCACATCAAAAAAAATGAAGCTTCTTTTAAGAAAACACACACACACACAAACAAACAAACAAAAAAACAACACACACACAAATTCACTACCTTTTTCTAATTGTGCCTGAAGTTTCATATTTCAAACCTTGGCTCTCCAGGAACCACCTGTCTTTGCAATTTTCTTTTTTTTATCTTTTAAAAAATTCTTTATTAATTACAATTTATTCACTTTGTATCCCTCCTGTGGTTCCCTCCCTCCTCCCGACCCAATCCCTCCCTTCCTCCACCCTCTGCATGCATGCCCTCCCCAAGTCCACTGATAGGGGAGGTCTTCTTTTCCTTCCTTCTGATCCTAGTCAATTAGGTCTCATCAGGAGTGGCTGCATTGTCTTCTTCTGTGGCCTGGTAATGCTGCTTCCCCTTCAGGGGGAGGTAATTAAAGAGCAGGCCAATCAGTTCATGTCAGAGACAGTCCCTGTTCCTATTACAATGGAACCCACTTGGATACTGAACTGCCATGGGCTACATCTGTGCAGGGGTTTTAGGTTATCTCCATGCATGGTCCTTGGTTGGAGTATCAGTCTCAGGAAAGTTCCCTGTGCTCAGATTTTTTGGTTATGTTGCTCTCCTTGTGGAGTTCCTGTCCTCTCCAGATCTCACTGTTTCCCACTTCTTTCCTAAGCTTCCATGCACTCTGCCCAAAGGTTGCCTATAAGTCTCAGCATCTGCACTGATAGTCTGAAGGGCAGAGCTGTTCAGAGGTCCTCTGTGTCAGGCTCCTGACTTGTCCCTCTTTTCTTCTTCTGATGTCCATCCTCTTTGCCTTTCTGGATAGGAATTTAGCATTTTAGCAAGAGCCCTCCCTCTTGATTAGTTTCTTTAGTTGTACAGATTTTAGTAGGTTTATCCTATATTATATGTCTATATGAGTGAGTATATACCGTGTGCGTCTTTCTGCTTCTGGGATAGCCAACTCAGGATGATCTTTTCCAGATCCCAGCATTTACCTGCAAATTTCATGATTTCCTTGTTTTTTATTGCTGAGTAATACTCCATTGTGTAGATGTACCACAATTTCTGTATCCATTCCTCCACTGAGGGGCATCTGGGCTGTTTCTACCTTCTGGCTATTACATATAAGGCTGCTACAAACATGGTTGAGCAAATGTCCTTTTTGTGTACTTGAGCCTCTTTTGGGTATATGCCTAGGAGTGGTATAACTGGATCTTGAGGAAACGCTATTCCAAGTTGTTTGAGGAAGCGTCAGATTGTTTTCCAGAGTGGTTGTACAAGTTTACATTCCCACCAGCAGTGGAGAAGGGTTCCCCTTTCTCCACAACCTCTCCAGCATGTGTTGTCTCTTGAGTTTTTGATCTTAGACATTATGACGGGCGTAAGGTGAAATCCTAGGGTTGTTTTGATTTGCATTTCAGGCCTCTCACGTTCATGACACTTTCTTTAGTCATTATTGACACACACACACACACACACACACACACACACACACACACACACA
>NW_026589660.1:11287-29726 GCF_907164565.1 Psammomys obesus
ACACACACACACACACACACACACACACACACACACACACACACAGACATATGTAATTCCAAATATGAATGAACCCATTTGGTACTGCTTGAAGGTGCATGAGTTTATGTGGATCTTTTGACATTGTGTGTATGGGGGAACTCATCCTTGTAGAAGCCTAATTTTCCCTCTCAGCATCCACTGATTTGCTGTAGCTCTTCATCTAGGAGAAGGGCTTTGTGTGACTTTCTGCATCTACACATGAGTGCCAAGTGGTGCTGTCATTGCACTGGTTGTAATTAGGTAAGGATTGCCGAGACTTCATCCGGGTGTTTCTGGTCATATATAAAAGACACTATTTGCAGATGCAAAAGGCACTATTTGCAGATACCCTGGTCCTTTGTTTTCTTGTAGTCTTTGTTTCTGCTCCCCGTTAAGTTTTCTGAGCCTTAGCTGTAGAGGTTTTGATGTAGAGGTATAAGCTTGTATTGGGCACTGAAAGGTCTTTTCTCTAGAATTTGATCAATAGAACATTTCTGTATAATCACTGTCTGTTATAAAAGAAGCTTCTTTGATGAAAGAGGAAAGCTGCACATGTCTGTGAGTATAAGTATTTAGAATGTACTTAAAGACTTTACTGGTTTAGGACAGTGAAAGTAGTTGGTTTTCTTAATGGAGACTGTTGACTGCTTTTCTTCCTCAGCAACACTCTCAGAACCTTTGGAATGCTATGAGAGCTAGTCTTCAGGCAGGAGTTTTCCAGTATGGTTCAAGCTTTGTTCCTCCATGTCCTATGCCCAACTTGTCTAGTGTTATCTGTAATAGGGTCTTACATTCAAGTTCTGAAAGACAACCTGGGATAATGACAATAGCTGATATTATTATTATCATGTTTCTTGTATCAACAACATAAGGGGGTTTCTCATGCCTAGTATTGTGGTTTTTGTTAGGTAGTCTATGTCTCTTGTGGGGAGCATTGTTAACAAAGTGATCAGATTTATTTAAACTATGCATGCATTTTTTTTTTTTGGAAAATACACATTTATGTATTCTAATTGATTTTAAGTAAAAATAAAATATGTTTTTCTATTAATTTTCAGACATATTTATTGTTATTTATACACTTTCTTTCCTCTACCTCTGTATTGTCCTCCTTTCCAGTTAATTTCTCTTTGTTTTTGCCATTTTCTCTCATAGCACCATTATCATACCATTGCCTTCTCCACCACACTTTTGGTCCTTTTTATTTCCCTGCTTGAAGTGATTACAGTAGGTTATATATTAAATTCTAAAGGATCACAGCCATGAGGCACAAACAAAGAACATGCAGCATTTGCCTTTCTGTGTTCAGGTCACTTCACTCAGTATAATACTTTCAAATTCCAGCCATTTACCTGCTAAAACTTTGAGAAATGATTAACACCAAAGTGGCAGAAAACAAAATCAACTTAGGAAAAAAATCAGTACCCTTTCTATTTACTAAAAACAAATACACTGAATGAGCAAACATGGAAATACTCAGATTCACATCAGCTTCAAAATATAACTATGAAGAAAGTTAACCAATAAAAATAAACATTCCATGAAACAATAATTGCATTAAATATTATGAAATTAAAGCAGAGCAAAATGATTTTGATGTGTAACTTCATTCTTCATCTTCCTGTTCCTCCCTAATACCTTTGCTTCTCAATTCATCTGTAAGCTCATTTTTCCGTGTTCATTGAGTTCAGAGGTGATATTTTTCTTCCATGATACATTACCCTCTTCACTCATTGCTGACACTGAAGAAGGTCAGGAAAGTAATCTGAACTTATTGACATTCAGCAGAAGATACTCTTTGTTTCTGGACACACCAAGCCAAGTTCAAGGCTGGCTTCCACCAAGGACTTTTCCTTCCTGGAACACACAACATGAGACATGCAGCCTGCCTCTTCCCTCCAGTTTCTCCTTCCCTTTTCCAGTTGAAACCATCCCTAACCCATGCATTGAAGACAATTCAGGCCATTCTCAGGTTCAATTAAACGGAGAAAATATAAGTTGCCCTGGCTTAAATAGAAGAAGCTGCCAGAACAAAGCACCTTCTCTGTCTCCCTTAATGTCCTTAATTTTAGGGCGAGCTACGAAGTCATAACTGGAGCAGATTTTCCAAGTACTAGCTTGTACCCTTCAGAGTACACACTCATTATGTGGCCAAGAGGAATTGTGCTATCCTTGTCAGACGTTACTGCATCATCAGTGGCTAACAGAGTGGTTGAGGCCTTTTTGTAGTAATTTGCACATTTTGACTTTCATAGGAAGAATTCCAGACTGAGTGATTTACAGTGGTCAAGAGACACTCCTTAGGGATTCCCTCCCACAATGCTCTAGAAACCTTACCTTGATCTATAATCCTTCACATACCACCATCTTGCACTAAATTGAATATCATTCAATAGAGGCAGCTTCCTTTTTCTAACTAATTTGCATTATCCAAGAAAAGTATGAACAGGCTAAAAAAGTATGAATGGCTTGGTATAATGAAGCAAAGAGCTAGAAAGAAAAGAGCCATCCCACTATGTATTCAAAAAGGAATCATAGTACACAGGATATCTTGTGTTCCAAATTAAGAATGGAAATAGGGTAGGGCAGGTAACATTAACAATTATATTAGAAGGTTAAATTCAGGGATTGTACCAGAATCAATAGATATATGAGGAAAATGAAATTAATTCAGGACAGGAAATAAAGCAAAATTCATGAGAGAAATGGAGAAAAACAAAAATCAGGATTTCACTGAAAATCAGTCAGAAATCAGCACAGAAGAGAACTGTAAAACAGTCCCTGAATTACCAACATAATCTATTCAAAGGCTGTATAGACCAGCTAAGGCTGCACAGTGAGAGTGCATAAAACTACTGTTTTCTTTTTTTTATTTAATTTTAATTTTATATATTTGATCACTTTACAGTACTAGCCCAGCCGCCTCCCTCTTTTCCTCCCAGTCCTACTCTTATATCGCCCCTCTCCCCATACCCTCTTCTCATTCTTTTCAAAGGGGAGGAAATCTTCCTCATTCACAGGAACAGCTTCCTCATAGTCTCTCCTCTTAGGGAAATCTCTGGCTTCTACACCTGTATTTGCCCTACTCCAATGTCTAATATTCAATAATATCCAGTAACACTAAGAGTGATCCGTGAAGTAAAAAATAATGCCCTATTTCTCTTTTCTCAAAGTCTTGTCTGTTTCTCTTTGCCTGCTATCTTCCTAAATATACTCTCTGGTTTCTTTTTAAATTCTCAAGAAGAAACTTAAAATTAAACTTTAAACCTTAAGGTGACCACGTGGTATGAACTGTTTTGATCATAATTAATTCTCTGTATATTTTATCTCCTTTTAGCCTAGGATAGCAACAAATCTCATTTTAAATTGGTATGGAATTTTATAAAAATTCAGAGTTACATTTTACAACATATATGATTCGACCCTGGTACAAAATAATTTTTATATAATGCTAAAATTTCAAAGTTGTAAAGGCAATTCAAATTAAGCTAATTTAAAATGTACGCCTAACTACCTATGTCTTTGTCAATTCCTAAATTAATAAATGCTGTTTCTCCTGCCATGAGCTGCCTATGATCTAGATTCACCACTAGGCTTGCTGGCTAATAGGTTTGCTGTAATAAATTCAAATGTAATTTTAAATTTGTTTTATACTGTTTTACTATTATGTTGGTTTTAAAACTCCTAACTCAGCGGTTACCACGATCCAGTTTTTACCAATACTCTAAATTAAGATCTATTAATTTTAGAGGTGTTTGTTTATATTAAAATTTGATCATTGTGCTGTAGCTTCACTATCAAAAGGTTAAAATATGCTTGGTTTTGTTTTCTACAAATGGTAATATTACTAATCTGTAGTATAGCCTTAGACTTTCATAACATGAATTTTTTATATACTAAATCATACAGGAAACTGTTATGCCCTCACTTTAATGGACTATATTTATGACTTTTAAGGTTCTAACTTAACAAGAACAAAACTTAAAGTCCTTATATTTAATGCTTAACAAATGCAAGTTTATAGTCAGTTATCTCATAGATGATTAAGTCCTTTAACGTGTTCAAAAATATATTTATAGTCCTATAGATGCAGATATGGCCTCACTACCATCTTAAATTAACAGCTGAGAATGGTCCCTGAGTCACCATACAAGAGTTGGTAAATTTAATAAGAGAAGAGTCTTCTCTCTAACCTCATCTACAGCACAAAAACTATGCTCCAGACCTTGGCTGCTTCTCTGAGGCTGTTGGCATTCCCACACAAAATACAAGAGGTCTGCAATGCCCTATCCCGCCAGGGTATAGCCAGAAACCAACTCTGCCAGGTAACTGTTTCAAATGGAGCCAAAGGGGACATTGGTCTCACAGCTGCCTCAACAAGTCACACACTGCCTGCTGGCAGACTGGCTTTTGGAAGTGAAAATGCTGCCATGCAGGCTTGTCTTCTGTGCCCAGCCATGGAGGCTCAACCAGTATAAAAGCCACAAACACTTCCAGCTTTTGAGCTCCTTGGCCTGGCAAAAGACAGATGGCACCTAGATTCAGCAATCTCCACCACCATCACCCAGCCCAGGGTAACATTGAAGGTCTGCTTTGGCCTCACACTCAGGACCCATGGACATATTGCCAACTTTTGTCTTGGGAAATGTCAGAAGTCTTCTCAGTTCTTTTCATATGTAGGAGACCAGGCCTTAAGACTTTTAGCTCTGTTACATCAGGTCTAGACACTTTGTTTGCTTTGTCTGCTTTGTTACCAGACTCAAAAAAAACAGGCCTCAGATGTAACCTTTTACCATCCGTTAGCTATAGGACAATTAATGTTCATAGCAGTCTCATCTATGTCTCATGGTAAATAACTCGATAAAAAGGCCTAAGAAAAATATTGTTTGTGGATCTATCAAAATTTTTTATGGTTGGTATATACAACTTATAAAGGTTTGAAGGTCTGAGAAAGCGTTTTACGGTTGGTAAATATAAGCTATAGATGTATGGGGGTCTAAGAAAGTATTTTAAGGCTGGTAATCACAAGCTATTAATGTTTGAAGGTTAAAAAAGTGTTTTAAGTTTGGTAAAGTGGTTGCAAGGTCTAAGGTGATTTAAGGTATCCTAAATAGTTAAAAATGCTTGATATTTCCTCCTTTGTTATGCTACTCTTATATTGACTGTCCAGAGCTTTGAACTTTATCAACAGAGCTCTGATTTATTAATCAAACTCTAATACAAAAACATTCCAGTATAACACCCACTATCATGATTCCAAGCTCAAGATTTTAACTCTCCTTTAAGTTTTCACAATGTGTAACATACTAAATGTTAAGATCAAGTGAGCTTTTGTCCCTTCTACATCACAAAAGGCTTCTGCCTTTTCAGAGCTGAACTTAAAGAATGCTTATGCTGTTAACACAAATGTGTATGTCTATTGTCATTTTCCATAATGTATATTTCACTGCAAATTTCAATCAGGAGGCTAACGTGTCTAAAGGTTTTTCTCCTTTGTAAAACTTAAAAGTAATTCTTGTAAGCTGCGGGAAATCCACTGGAATCCACCTCTCAGATCAATTGTCCTCCAGATAAGTACTGCACCTATTGACTATCTCAGAGAGTGGGATTCCTCCCCTTTCCCTGGATTTGAGACTTCCCTATCCTGGCTCCTTGATTGCTACAATCCTACATCCTATATCAGCTGAATGGAGAGACTTCCCTTATGGTTGGTATCAATTCGTGGCTACCTATTGCTACATTTGTACACCCAACACCAGCCATTTGATGAGTCTTCACTTTTGGTTGGCGAGATGCTTTCTACAGCTCTTACCAACCTACCTCCAAACCATTCATCTAGAGCTGTCTTCTTCCTTGGGTAAGATTTAGCCTCTACAGTCACAGTTTCTCTCCCTCACCCTATTGCTTGTCTGCCCAAAATCCTAGCAATAGGTAAACCATGCCTGCTATGGGCAACTGTGCCCTTGGTCTCTGGCCAATCCTGACAAGCTGTTGGAACGGATTGTACCAATCTATCATACCTTGCCCTTGGGAAGCCTTAACAAGTCACTGACTCCTACTTACACAGTGGGAATAGTTTATTTGTCCCTTCCTCCAGATTCTTCTCTGGGACGTCTTCTGGAGAATTTCAGATTTCTATACCTAGTGCCCACTTTAAGCGCCCCTAATCTTATGCATCTCTGTAACCAAACTTGGCTCAAATTCCTTAGATGACAGATGGAAAGCAAAGTGTCTGTAAGAACTGCCAGTGATTGGGTAAATGGAAGTTCCCTCAGGAAAATGGAGGTTCCCATGTTCAAGTCTGTTTGATCGAAACTTTCTACCTCTGTTTGCTCTCCAAAGAGTTTTAAATGTACACCTAAAGAAACTTTCTCCACAACCTACCTAACATTGTCTTTTGCCTAGATATATGTTTCGGTATCCTGCCAGACCCAGGTGTTTCCTACAACCACAACAGTGCCAACGCAGCTACTGCAGGTGTCTCTATCTGACCTCATAGACGTCTGTCAAGCTGTATCTGCACTTCTCCCCCAGATGTGGATGTTCTCATTGACCCTGGAAAGCATTGAAACAGCCTGTTCTTCAGCATTTCAGCCTTTTGACCTTCCTATAGCACCCCCAGTGTCAGCAGGAAGTAGCTAGGAGAGAATCTATGCCCGTTATTCATTTATTACTAACAAAAGGCTGGAATGGTATGCTTCAGGCCCAAGACAAGTAGATCCTGGTTTTCCCACCATTCCTCAGACCCTACCTTCTCTCTTGTATGGCTGGTAACTCTCTATTAACTCTCTCCTCTGAAATGTCCAGGGCAGGGGCTTCCTCTCCTCTTGACTATGTAATCTGGACATTGTGTTGATATTATTTTCTCTCTCTTTCTCTCTTCCTCCCTTGAATATAAACCAAGAGCTGCTTCCAATGAACCTAAATTTATATATTTTAAATTGCCTTGCATGAGAAGCAGCCCAAGGGAGGAATGTTAGTATTTAGGCAGCCTGCCTTTGGGTTGCCTAGCCACCTATGATGTCATCATGTGTCACCCACCAGGAAGCCACACCTGGCAGGCATGGTTAAGTTGCTTTTTAAAAGGATCAACCCACCACTTTGTAGCTTTCTTGCCCTCTTGCCCTCTTAACCTGTTGCCCTCTTACTCTTGCTCTCCCCTTTCTTTATCTCTGTGCCCATTCCATTCCCCCATCATGACTCACTCTCTCCTTCTCTCCCTCTCTTTTTATCTCCATCCAATAAACCTCTTTCCTATAAAGTCTATGTGGATCTCATTTCATTGGTCCTAAAACGAAGTACATCTAATTTGAGAGGCCTAAAATTTAAAACTTAATTATATGCCTCAACCCTTGGAAAAACAAAAGCAAATAATTCCTTCAAAAATGCAGATAAGAAGAGACGGTGAAAACCAGACTTGAAATTAATGAACTAGAAAGGAAAATTACAAAGCATCATTGAAACAAAGATTCTGTCTTTGAAAATATTAACCAGGTTGATGAAATTTTGGCAAAATAAAAGAAGAGGATCTCAATAAATAAGATTAGATGCAAAAAGGGGAGAGATTAGAACAAACACAGGCCATTAACATAACCCTAAGGATACATATTAAAATTAGTACTTCGCCAAACTGCCTTCCAGTAGCCCTTCCCTTTCTGCACTGCAGTGCCCCTTCACCCTCACACTCACGCTGCCATACCTTCACGTGGTCCCTGATCCAATCCAGGGCCAGGAAGGCCACTGTGAGCAGGACATCAAGCACCTTTTAGTAGGCTTTTGAGTTTTCTCTAACACTGTGATGGAGGAAATAGGTCCTTATTAAGGAGGTGTAGAAGAATGATGACATTGAATTCCAAATGAATGATCTCATGCCCATTGCAGAATGGTATCATTCTAATCTGACTTCTCCTTGAGACTTTAGCCCAGGATATTGGGCTTTCTGTGTAGGTTGTCAGTGTGTCATTTCTAAAAAAAAAAAAAAAAAAGTCTATTATTTGACTTGGTTGACACATGAAAAGAACAGTTTGGAAGCAGTCAACCAAGATGCAAGCATGGAGAGGCACGGTGAATATGGGGTCCCACTCCAAGCCAAGGAACTACTCACAGCTAATAAGTGCTGGAAAATGGAGATTTGGTTTTGAAAAGGAATATTAATCTGTCAACATGGCTTCCATGACAAGGGATCACACCAAAGAACAGCTATGTCTTTGTGATATGGCAAGAGTGCAGAGACAATCTGGATTACAATATGATCTAGCTCAAATACTGATGGACCCTTAGCACACAACTTTACCCAAAATAATGACAGTAAGGTTAGTTTATAGAAGAAAATAGCTATGTATGAAAGTGATGTCTATTTGAGGGGCAGAAAAATTGTTGAACCAAAGAAATATTTGACAGAATGAGTTGGAGATATGATGAACCCAACTCTCATAAGTATAGAAAAGAAAAGAGAGGCTACTTAAGAGCAGTGGGGGAGAGAGAGAATAGGGTTTGTTTGTTTTACCGAGATTTTTTTTTTAACTGAGAGGTTTTTTGTTTGTTTCTGGAATAGCTTTACAGAGAAAGGTTGCAGAAAGAACAAGCTAGAAAGGAATAAAAACAGGGTGACAGAAAGAAAAGTAACCATAAGACTAAAACATATTGCCTCAATTAGTTTGAGGACATGGATCTCATCTCTTACTCTCATATAAATAAAAACATTAATATCTCACACCCAATGTGGTTCGAAGTTAGACCCAATGTGACTGGATGAAGAGAAAGCCCACCAATGTTGCATAAAGCAGAGGATATCCAACAGAAATCTAAGGACAAATTCACCCAGGATAATCTCCAGAAGAGCCTCAGTTCTTTGAGTTCAGCTGGAAACTCTGAGACTTGAGAGACTCTAGACTTATAAGAGCCTCTAAAATAGCAGATCACAGTAAGATTCCCCAAAAGATGATTTTAATTATATAGACAGACTTTTCTTGCATTTAAATATGGAAAATTCCACGTCAGACCCCTTAAGAGCAAGGGTAGGACTTAAAGGGATAGAAATGTAACTTGAAAAAGCCATTGCAATACTTATTGTAACTGTGACAGCTGGAGTATGCTCCTCTTTAATTTCGTCTTTTTTTTTGCAATCTTTATATATCTTTTGGGGACAACGATTGAAAAAAAATAACCACACCACAAGAAAAATGTAGTTATATAGTATGAAGCCTGGAAAGACAAGAGAGGCAAGGTAAGACAGCAGGAACTGCTTAATTGTGAACCTCTGGCACCTAATGAAATCAAGGATCACAATAGAGATCCCCATGAACCTACAGTGCTACCTCTTAATGAAACTGGAGAAAGGTGGCCACCCCCACTCTCTTCCCCAGGTACCTACATAATATTGCCAGAAAGCATTGAAATCATTTTAATGAATCAATAGTAACTGAGGGAATACACTGACCTATCTGAAACAGTGAAATAACTGGGCTACAAAAATAGGATTATTCTGAAAGACTGGAAAGATTTAGTAGCAGCTCTACTGGAAGCTGGTTCTCAATTACAATGGCTGACAAGGTTGTGAGAAGAACCTGCAATCATGGACAATCATAACACGTACGAAGATGTTGATATTGTGAAGATTCACTTGTTAGGTGGAGGTTAATTTGCTGATTTATAAAAGCAAATGTAATTTAATGACTCTTATTATACAATATACTTTAGTAGTTTAAGAGCCTGGGATAAGGTAGAAGAACAAGCAACATGTCTCTGTCATTCACAAAGATTATGTAAAGCTCCACAGAGACTTTTATTGCTTTCTTACATAGATTAATGTCTGTTGTAAACAGGGCAATATAAGAAAGGGAGGTGATATAGGTGTTAATTGAAACTTATGCTTTTGACAATGCAAATGCAGAGTGTAAAGAAAATTTTTAGACCTTTCAAAGCTTGATCAGCACCTGTGGATGAATAGATTAGAATGATTGGTTATATTGATGCTAATGATTGTGTAATTGAGCAATCAATAACCAATAATCAAAGAGATCATAATTTTCATTGTTCTAACTGTGAGAGGTGGTGTCATTTGAAAAGATATTGTAGAGAAGTCACTTCTAGAGACTTTTCTAGGACACCTCAGGCTTCTATGATTTGTAGAGGGTGTGGTAAGGGTAGCCATTGGAGTAATGAATGCAGATTAGTAACACATGTTTGGATAATCCCTTACCCATGGGAAACTACCTATGAGATTATACTTTATTTTTTTTTAAATCTTTTATTTTTTTTTATTAATTACACTTTATTCATTTTGTATCCCCCCATAAGCCCCTCCCTCCTCCCCTGCCGATCCCACCCTCCCTCCCCTTTCTGCATGCATGCCACTCCCCAAGTCCACTGATAGGGGAGGTTCTCCTCTCCTTCTTTCTGATCTTAGTCTATCAGTTCTCATCAAAAGTGGCTGCATTGTCCTCTACTGTGGCCTGGTAAGGCTGCTCCCCCCTCAGGGGGAAGTGATCAACGAGCAGGCCAATCAGATTATATCAGAGGCAGTCCCTCTTCCCATTACTATGTAACCCACTTGGACACTGAACTGCCATGGGCTACACCTGTGCAGGGGTTCCAGGTCATCTCCACAAATAGTCCTTGGTTGGAGTATGAGTCTCTGGGAAGTTCCCTGTGTTCAAATTATCTTGTTCTGTTGCTCTGCTTGTGGAGTTCCCATCCCCTCCAGCTCTTACTATTTCCCACTTCTTACATAAAATTCTATTCACTCTGCCCATCAGTTGGCCATCAGGCTCAGCATCTGCTTTGACAGTCTATACTGCAGAGGCTTTCAGAGGCCCTCTGTGGCAGGTTTCAAGGTTGTTTCCTGTTTTCTTCTGGCTTTCAGAGGCCCTCTGTAGCAGGTTCCGAGGTTGTTTCCTATTTTCGTTTTCTTCTGATGTCCATCCTCTTTGCCTTTCAGGATGGGGATTGAACATTTTAGTTAGGGTCCTCTCTTTTGCTTAGTTTGTTTAGATGTACAGCTTTTAGTGGGTTTATTCTATATTGTATGTTTATATGAGTGAGTATATACCGTGAGTGTCTTTTTGCTTCTGGGTCAACTCACTCAGGATGATCCTTTCCAGGTCCCACCATTTACCTGCAAATTTCATGATTTCCTTATTTTTCATTGCTGAGTAATACTCCATTGTATAGATGTACCACAGTTTCTGCATCCATTCTTCAGTTGAGGGGCATCTGGGTTGTTTCCAGCTTCTGGCTATTACAAATAAAGCTGCTACAAACATGGTTGAACAAATGTCCTTGTTGTGTACTTGCGCCTCTTTTGGGTATATGCCTAGGAGTGGTATGGCTGGATCTTGAGGAAGCGCTATTCCTAGTTGTCTGAGAAAGCGCCAGATTGATTTCCAGAGTGGTTGTACCAGTTTACATTCCCACCAGCAGTGGAGAAGCGTTCCCCTTTCTCCACAACCTCTCCAGCATGTGTTGTCCCTTGAGATTTTCATCTTGGCCATTCTGATGGGTGTAAGGTGAAATCTCAGGGTTGTTTTGATTTGCATTTCCCTAATGGCTAATGAGGTTGAGCATTTCTTTAAGTGCTTCTCTGCCATTCGATATTCCTCTGCAGAGAATTCTCTCTTTAGCTCTGTTCCCCATTTTTTAAGTGGATTACTTGGTTTGTTGCTTTTCAGCTTGTTTAGTTCTTTATATATATTGGATATGAGTCCTCTGTCAGATAGAGGGTTGGTGATGATTCTTTCCCAATCTGTAGGCAGTTGCTTTGTTTTGATGACGGTGTCCTTTGCTTTACAGAAGCTTTTCAATTTCATGAGGTCCCATTTATTGATTGTTGCTCTTAGAGCCTGTGCTGTTGGTGTTCTGTTCAGGAAGTTTTCTCCTGTACCAATGAGTTCTAGGGTATTCCCCACTTTTTTTTCTAGCCGATTTAATGTGTCTGGTTTTATGTTGAGGTCTTTGATCCACTTGGACTTCAGTTTTGTGCAGGGTGATAAGTATGGATCTATTTTCATTTTTCTACATGTAGACATCCAGTTGGACCAGCACCATTTGTTAAAGATGCTATCTTTTTTCCATTGTATGGTTTTGGCATCTTTGTCAAAAATCAGGTGTCCGTAAGTGTGTGGGTTTATTTCTGGGTCTTCTGTTCGATTCCATTGATCCACCATTCTGTTTCTATGCCAGTACCATGCAGTTTTTATAACTGTTGCTCTATAGTACAGCTTGAGATCAGGGATGGAGATACCTCCAGAAGATCTTTTATTGTAGAGGATTGTTTTAGCAATTCTCGGTTTCTTGTTATTCCATACGAAGTTGAGAATTTTTCTTTCCAGGTCTGTAAAGAATTGTGTTGGCAATTTGATGGGAATTGCATTAAATCTGTAGATTGCTTTTGGTAAGATGGCCATTTTTACTATGTTAATCCTGCCAAGCCATGAGCATGGGAGATCTTTCCATCTTCTCATATCTTCCTCTAATTCTTTCTTCAGAGACTTGAAATTTTTTTCATACAAGTCTTTGACTTGCTTGGTTAGGGTTACGCCAAGGTACTTTATGTCATTTGTGGCTATTGTGAATGGTGTTGTTTCTCTAATTTCTTTCTCAGCCCTTTTGTCTTTTGTATACAGGAGTGCTACTGATTTTTTTGAGTTAATTTTATATCCGGCCACTTTGCTGAAGGTGTTTATCAGCTGTAGGAGTTCCCTGGTAGAGTTTTTGGGGTCACTCATATATACTATCATATCATCTGCAAATAGTGATAATTTGACTTCTTCCTTTCCCATCTGTATCCCCTTGATCTCCTTCGACTGTCTTATTGCTCTAGCAAGGACTTCCAGCACTATGTTGAAGAGATATGGAGACAGTGGGCAGCCTTGTCTTGTCCCTGATTTCAGAGGGCTTGCTTTAAGTTTCTCTCCGTTCAGTTTGATGTTGGCTATAGGCTTGCTGTATATCGCCTTTACTATGTTTAGATATGTGCCTTGTATCCCTGATCTCTCCAGTACTTTAAACATGAATGGATGTTGGATTTTGTCAAATGCTTTTTCAACATCTAGGGAGATTATCATGTAGTTTTTTTCTTTCAGTTTGTTAACATGGTGGATCACATTGATGGATTTCCGTATATTGAACCACCCCTGCATACCTGGGATGAAGCCTACTTGGTCATAGTGGATAATATCTTTGATGTGTTCTTGGATCCGGTTTGCAAGTATTTTGTTAAGTATTTTTGCATCAATGTTCATAAGGGAGATTGGCCTGAAATTCTCTTTCTTTGTTGAGTCTTTGTGAGGTTTAGGTACCAAGGTGATTGTGGCTTCATAGAATGAGTTTGGTAATGTTCCTTCTGTTTCTATTTTGTGGAATAGTTTGAAGAGAATTGGAGTTAGCTCTTCTTTGAAGGTCTGGTAGAATTCTGCGCTGAAGCCATCTGGTCCTGGGCTTTTTTTGGATGGGAGACTTTTGATGACTGCTTCTATTTCTTTGGGGGATATAGGACTATTTAGTTGATTTACCTGGTCCTGATTCAGCTTTGGTGAGTCAAATCGATCAAGAAAATTGTCCATTTCATTTAGATTTTCAAATTTTGTGGCATATAGACTTTTGAAGTAAGTCCTAATGATTGTTTGGATTTCCTCAGTGTCTGTAGTTATGTCCCCCTTTTCATTTCTGATTTTGTTGATTTGGGTGGTGTCTCTCTGCCTTTTAGTTAGCTTGGCTAAGGGTTGGTCGATCTTGTTGATTTTCTCAAAGAACCAGCTCTTGGTTTCATTGATTCTTTGAATTGTTTTATTTGTTTCTAATTGATTGATTTCAGCCCTGAGTTTGATTATTTCCAGCCGTCTACTCCTTTTTGGTGTGTCTGCTTCTTCTTTTTCTAGGGTTTTTAAGTGGGCCATTAAGTTGCTTGAATGAGCTGTCTCGAATTTCTTCTTGAGGCACTTAGTGCTATGAACTTTCCTCTTAGCACTGCTTTCATTGTGTCCCACAAGTTAGGGTATGTTGTGTCTTCATTTTCATTGAGTTCTAGAAAGGCTTTAATTTCTTTCTTTATTTCTTCCCTGACCCAGCTGTCATTTAGTAACAAGTTGTTCAGTTTCCATGAGTGTGTAGGCTTTTTGCTATTTCTGTTGTTGTTGAAGTCCAGCTTTATTCCATGGTGATCAGACAGGATACAAGGGATTATTTCAGTCTTCTTGTATCTGTTGAGGCTTGCTTTGTGACCAACTATATGGTCTATTTTGGAGAAGGTTCCATGAGGTGCTGAGAAGAAGGTAAATTCTTTTGTGTTTGGGTGTAAAGTTCTGTAGATGTCTGTGAGGTCCATTTGATTCATGACCTCTGTCAGAGATATTGTTTCTTTGTTTAATTTCTGTTTTGTTGACCTGTCCTTTGTTGAGAGTGGGGTGTTGAAGTCTCCCACTATTAATGTGTGGGGATCTATATGTGGTTTAAATTTTATCAATGTTTCTTTTACAAATGTGGGTGCTCTTGTATTTGGGGCATAGATGTTCAGGATTGTAATGTCTTCCTGGTGGAATTTTCCCTTGATGAGTATGAAGTGTCCTTCCTCATCTCTTTTTATTATTTTTGGTTGAAAGTCTATTTTATCGGATATTAGAATGGCTACTCCTGCTTGTTTCTTGGGTCCATTTGCTTGGAAAGTCATCTTCCAACCTTTTACCCTCAGGTAATGTCTATCTTTGTGTCTTAGGTGTGTTTCTTGTATGCAACAGATTGCTGGGTTTTGTTTACGTATCCATTCTGTTAATCTGTGTCTTTTTACTGGAGAGTTGAGTCCATTGATGTTGAGAGAGATTAATGACCAGTGGCTGTTAGATCCTTTGATTTTGATGTTGGCTGTGCTCATAAGTTTGTGTGCTTGGTTGCTTTTTGTTTTGCTGTAGTAAGGTTAATTATTTCCTGTGTTTTCTTGACAGAAGCTAATTTTCTTGGGTTGTATTTTCCCTTCCAGTGTCTTCTGTAATGCTGGATTTGTGTGTAGGTATTGTTGAAATTTGTTTTTGTCATTGAATATCTTGTTTTCTCCATCTATGAGGACTGAGAGTTTTGCAGGGTATAGTAGCCTGGGTTGACATCTGTGTTCTCTTAGGGTCTGCATGATATCTGTCCAGGCCCTTCTGGCTTTCATAGTTTCTGTTGAAAAGTCAGGTGTGATTCTAATGGGTTTGCCATTATATGTTACTTGGCCTTTTTCCCTTGCAGCTTTTAGTATTTTTTCTTTGTTCTGTATACTTACTGTTTTGATTATTATGTGGCGGGAGGATTTTCTTTTCTGGTGAAATTTGTTGGGTGTTCTGTAGGCCTCATGTATCCTTATTGGCTTCTCCTTTAACTTGGGGAAATTTTCTTCAATGATTTTGTTGAATATATTTTCTGGGCCTTGGAGAAGGGAGTCTTCTTTTTCCTCTATTCCTATTATTCTCAAATTTTGTCTTTTCATATTGTCTTGGATTTCTTGGACGGTCTGTGTCAGGAATTTTTTGGATTTCACATTTTCTTTGACAGATACATCGATTTCTTCCATTGTATCTTCTACACCTGAGATTCCTTCTTCCATTTCTTGTATTCTGTTGGTTATGCTTACCTCTGTAGTTCCTGTTTTCTTCCCTAAATTCTTCCTCTCCATTATTTCCTCCATTTGTGTTTTCTTTAATTTTTCTAGTTCTATCTTCAGGTCTTGAGTTGTTTTGTTTACTTCCTTCACCTGTCTGCTTGTATTTTCCTCTTTTTCTTTTAGTTCCTTCAACTCTGTCTCTTTGATTTCTTTCAGTGATTTAATTATTTCTTCTCTGAAGGCCACAAGCTGTTTGGCTGCATCTTCCCGTATTTCTTCACGGATGGCCCTAATTTGCTTGTCTTTATCTTCCTCCATTTCTTTACGGATAGCCATGATCTGTTTGGTTTTATCTTCCATGAAGAGGATAATAGAGGAGACAAATAAAATACGTAAAGAATTAGAGGTTTTAACTTTTAAAATAATGACTAAAAAAAAAAAAATCACCTTTCTGTAGTTTGTGTTTTTACCTGATTTTACTAAAGGAAAATGCATATTTCATCTTCAATTGCATAAATTACAAAATTAAAATCTCAGTTTCTGATGAAAATATAAATTAATTTTTCTCAGACAAGGAAAAAAATGAAAGACATAAAACACATTTACACAAATATAGATGAATTCTTTATGTAAATTACTAAATACTAATTTTAAGTGAATAAAAGTAACTAGGATTTAAAAGAATTAAAACTTTAAAAGCATGTAATCTTGTCTAGATCAAGATGTGTTTCTTTTTGTTTGAAGTTTGAACAGTCAAAAATTAAAGAATATTTAGGTACACAATGATGCAAATATGACATGTAACTAGAAAGTATAATGACAGGAAATGATGTATAAATTCATACAAATATATAAGTCTTCATAGAAAAAAGAAATAACTACAGCAAATACTAAAATGTGAACTAAACAAAATAAGAAAGCTGGAGCTTCAACAGACATTTGACATATTTTGCAAAATGGTCACTGATTTGTGGGGCAAGAGACATTCAGTCCAGAGAATGGTTTTCTTTCAATATTTTATTCACCTTTGGCAATGATAAAAGGCCTAAATAAGAGGTAGAACTGAACAACAATTGACATAATCATGTGTTGTGTATTGAGAACCAGGAAACTGTAAATACTGTTTTTATTTACTCAGATGAAGGGAGGAGTTAGAGTTATTTCCAAGCCTCTCTAGCTCTACCTGTACTCTAGCTGACTTGTTCAACTCAGCTGTTCTGGCCCAAAATCCACTCTCAACTGACTGATTCAAACTTGCTTCTCTTATCTTCTAACTAAATTTCTCTGGTGACCTCCAGCGAACTCTGGCAATATGTTTTAAACTTTTGGTTCATTCTCATTCTTGGGCTTATTTCTGACTTCACGGATATCTTTGTAACCTGTCTCTGTTTAAAATGTCTTCGTTTAAAACTCTAGGAGGAAGAAAAAAACTCAGTAAATCAAATCTCCTTTCTCCCTTTCTACTCTGAAGTAGCTTTTCTTTCCTGTACTGTACTCATGAGAATTGGGTGTATTCCTTGTCTGACTCATTCTGTCAAATCTTTTTTTGATCCATCACTTTCTCTGCCCCTTGTATTTGTATTTTCCCTACTGAATTGGGCTCCTTTTCCTACCTTACTATACAACATCTATCTCTTCCAACATCACAAACACTGGGTAGGAGAGACAGAAAGTTAAAGGGAAATAAGCCATCAATATTGTTAGAATACTTTCTGCTGATTAGGAGCATTGAGTTCTCAGAGTTAATTCAGATCTTCCTTGTAAGGATATCTCTAACCAGCAACCAGAGATCTAAAGAAGAGTAAAGAGCAACAGCAGGAGGAACAAAGAGCAACTAGCAACAGCACAAATAGCAGCAGGGGGAGAAACAGCTGCTGTCTTACTTATGGTTCTGTCATTATTCTACCTTCAAAGGAGTCCCCAGAATTCCAAACATAAACTATCCACAGCTGGCAAAATCATGCACCTAATAGAGCATGAGACAAATTTTAGGTAGCTGCTGTGGGCAATCTGAAGCAGGCCCATATGCCACCCCTGAGAACAAGACAAAAACATTACCATAACATTTCTACATGTTTGTTTTTTTTTTAAAAAAAAAAAAAAACCAACATTCTTACTAAGGCTCCTCAATTAGACATAACTTTCAAACATAGCTGCTTTCTTTTATAAATGAATCTTGCCTTCATTGTCCAGCCATAACATATTGTAATCAGAGTGTGTCTGTATTCCACTGGATCACAAGGACCTAGACAGCCTTTGGATGTGTTCCCTTGTTAAAGCAGCCATGTTATTGGTTGAAAATTTTTCTACATCTTCTCCATATCTGTTTAAGCTAAAAAAAAAATACACACACTTTAATGATTACAGCAGAAACAACTATTAATCTCATTAATGAAACAGTCTATATGACAATCTGTTGATGTGATGGTCCCTCATAATTGCAGTCCTCATCATCTGTCCTTCTGTAAAATGTCCATTTCATCATCAAGGTTTTCCAGTCTACCAGTCTGCTGAATAATATGCCTTATTTTTTTCTTTTTTCTTTTTTTTCCCCCATTAGCCAGTTTGTTGAGCTGTTCCCATGCAGCGGGATCAGTTATCTGTGTTTTCAGTATTGCTGTCTCTCTGCATCTCTTCTTTTTGAGTTGTGTCTTTCATGCGCAAGGTTCTCTTATTCAGATTGTGTCTTTATCAATTTTGATGGAACCCATGGTCTTTCATCACCTGTGGAAATAAAAGCAAAACTTCTTCTCCAACATAACCCATTACCTGACTTCCGTTCCATGCTAAAACATCTTTAAAGTATACAAGTTGATGTAAGTCAGCAAATGTTTTCTATTATTA
>NW_026589661.1:0-4282 GCF_907164565.1 Psammomys obesus
AGTTTCTGTTGCTATGATAAAATAATCTGGCAAAAGCAATATGAAGAATTAGTGATCAGTAGGTTCACAATTCTGTCATTGTGATGAAGCCAAAGTAGTAAGCACTTAAAGCAGCTAGTCACATCACACCCACAATCAAGAACAGAAATCAATGAATTAATACATTCATGCTAGCACCCAAAAAGCTTTCTCCACTCATACAGTGCAAAGTCCCTTTCAAGAAAATTATGTGCCTGCATTCAACCTATCTTCAACCATGGCAAGTCTTTCTACTTCCTTTAACCTCAGTAAAATTCCTAACAGGCATGCCACAGAAAACCTAATCTAGACAATTCATCGTGGTGGAGACTGCTGTCCATATTATTTTACTTCAGGTCAAGTAGACAATCTAAGTAGACTTCACAGTAAGTATAATTTTATACTTTTTATAATTTTCTCTGTGATTTTCATATGCTAGCACTTGAACTTTTTATCAAGTAACTAAATAGTATTAGTTTTTTTTTTAAAGATGTGTCAAGTAGTCCAGTGAATGGTTTGCTTCAAGATAATACACATTATAAGCAGCTGTTGCATGCATATTCCAGAATAAGTTGATTCCTTATTGAGTTAGGACTTTTTACTCAATCATAGTTTATTTGTATGTTAGATTTTGAGATAGATAACCAATATGAGAGAAGATTTGAAGAATCTCGGTCCTTCATATTATGCTATCTTGGGAGTATAAAATGGGGTTAACCACTGGTAAAATAGTTTATTGAAGTCTAAAATATGAACTATGTACCATATCACCTCACAATTCAGCTCCTTAGGATATACCTAAGGGAAGAAATAATGCATACCAACCCCCAAATTTATATGCACCTGATCATGCATATAAGTACCTTCTCATCCATAATGCTATTCATGATAGGTAAAACATGGTATTAATACAGATGTCATAATTCTATGATAGGGCAGAGAAAGCTTAGGTAACCCATACCTTGATAAACTAGTCTGTGTAAAAGAGGACAAACTGCTAACACTGGCTGTAGCATTGACGGACTGTCCCATCCAGCGGGAGTTCAATGAGTTCCTAAGGAGGGGCGGAAAGAATGAAATAGAGACAAGGAGACACAAAGAATGAGAGCAAGTCTATAATCTGATCTCGCTCTCGTTTATTTGAAAAGTTTCACACAACTTTATAGGGAGAAGGCAGGAAGGGAAAATGTGTCAGCAATACAGTTGACAAAACATAACAGGGTGATTAATGATGATGCAGAACACCACAAGAATGTTTACTAAGAAAGATACTGCAAGAATGTCAGCTAAGATATCTCAAAATGTCTAGCCTGACGCACAGATGTCTCATAGGTTCTGGAAACGTAAATCTCTCACCTACGACCTTGTTGCAGCTGTCTGTAACTTTCCACTAGCTGGCCTTGGCTCCCATCAATGGACATTGTAAACATGATGTTAGTAAGCTGATATGGTTGCTACTGCCACTAGTCACAGCAGTTGGGAAGAAGAGGCAACAAGACTGTCTCTAGCTGAAGGCCAGACTGCGGAACATAGGCCAGATTGGAGTAGAGAGCCATAAATGTTGCAAACAAACAAACACAAAGCAAAATAACAAGTCACAAAGTGAAATAGACTAAGCCCAAAATATCACATTATAAATGTATGATTTCACTTCTATAGCTTAGATTGGCATATAACCACATGCAGTTGATATTTCATTAATTATCCAATTGTCAGGCATAAAGTGGTTTTCTATTTTCACTATGGAATTTCATGCTATGATGAACATCTGGATGGTTAAATATTTGAGGCCAAATTTCATTAGCTACTATGTTATCCAGTACATTTTAACAAATCTTATTTCATTTTTGCCTCTTTTTTTCCATCTAATTCCTTGATGTTGAAGCCATGAAAATCTCTTCATGGTATAAGTTTAGTTTTTGACATATAAAGGAGCTTTGTCAGCAGGTAAAAGGTCTCATGTTTTTTTTTTTTTTTTTTTTGTCAAGTGTAAATAAATATATAAATAAATAATAATTCCATGTATAGATCTTTCTTTTAGCACCAGTGATAATCATTATACGGACAGTCATGATTTACTTGTACCCTTTCTAACTGCCTCAAATCCAATTTTGGATTATTTAGTTTATCAGTCTCTAAAAATATATGTTTTATCCATGTGAACTTCAATATAAATTGTTTTGTAATTTTTTAGAGGGCAGCATCCATAGTGTCTGCCTGTTTCCCTCCTGGGAGTCACTACCCTGCCCAGCGTCTCTGGCTTTATGTTGGTGGTTATTTTGTCCCTTTTTCTTTTCTTTTCTTTTTTCTTTTTAAAGATTTATTTATTTGTTATTTATACAGTATTCTGCCTGCATGTACACCAGAAGAGAGCACGAGATCTAATTATAGATGGTTGTGAGCCACCATGTGGTTGCTGGGAATTAAACTTGGGACCTTTGGAAGAACAGACAGTGCTTTTAATCTCTGAGCCAATGTGAGGTTGCCCTTTTCTTTTCTTTTTCTTTCATTTTTTTTTATTATTAGTTACATTTTATTAACTTTGTATCCCAGCTGTATCCTGCTCCCTTATTCCCTCCCAATCCCACCCTCTCTCCCTCATCGTCTCCCTACCCCTTTCGAAGTCCACGGATTGGGAGGACCTCCTCCCCTTTCATCTGACCCTGTTTTATCAGGTATCTTCAGGATTGGCTGCAAAGTCCTCCTCTGTAGCCTAGCAGGACTGCTCCTTCCTTGGGGGTGGGGAGGTCAAAGACCCGCCATCGAGTTCATGTCAGAAATAGTTCCTGTTCCCCTTACTAGGGTACCCACTTGGATACTGAGCTACATCGGAACAGGGGTTCTAGGTTATATCCATACACGGTCCTTAGTTGGAGAAACAGTCTCAGAAAAGACCCCTGTGCCCTGATATATTTGGTCCTTGTGGAGCTCCTGTCCTCTCCAGGTCATACAAACTCTCCCTTCTTTCATATGATTCCCTGCACTCTGCGAAAGGTTTGGTTATGAGTCTTAGTATCTGCTTTGATACACTGCTAGGTAGAGTCTTTCAGATGCTTTCTGCGATAGACTCCTGTCATACGTCCAATGCACATCCCATTTGTCTTTCTAAATGAGGATTGATCATCTTACCCCGTGTCTGCTTTCTTGTTTATCTTCTTTAGATGTATAGATTTCATTATGTTTATCACATCTTGTAAGTCTATATAAGCGAGTATATACCATGTTTGTCTTTTTCTGGGATACTTCACTCAGAATGATCTTTTCTAGATCCCACCATTTGCCTACAAATTTCATGATTTCCTCATTTTTGATTGCTGAGTAGTATTCTATCATATAAAAGTACCACAATTTCTGTATCCATTCCACCTTTGAGGGACATCTGGGTTGTTTCCAGATTCTGGCTGTTACAAATAGAGCTGGTACAAACATGGTTGAGCAAATGTCCTTGTTGTGTACTTGAGCAAAGTTTGGGTATATACCTAGCAGTGGTATAGCTGAGTCTTGAGGAAGCACTATTCCTAATTGTCTGAGAAAGCGCCAGATTGACTTCCAAAGTGGTTGTACCAGTTTACAATCCCACCGGTAATGGAGTTAGTGTTCCCCTTTCTCCACAACCTCTCCAGGATGTGTTGTCACTGAGTTTTTGATCTTGGCCATTCTGATGGGTGTTAGGTGAAATCTTAGGGTCGTTTTGATTTGCATTTCCCTAATGGCTAATGAGGTTGAGCATTTAAGTGTTTCTCTGCCCTTCGATATTCCTCTATTGAGAATTCTCTGTTTACCTCTGTACTCCATTTTTAAATTGGATTATTTGATTTTTTGCTGTTTAACTTCTTTAGCTTTTTATATATACTGGATATTAGCCCTCTGTCAGATAAAGGGTTGGTGAAGATTCTTTCCCAACCTGTAGGCATTCGTTTTGTTTTGGTGATGGTGGCCTTTGCTTTACAGAAGCTTTTCAGTTTCATGAAGTCCCATTTATTGATTGTTGCTCTTAGAACCTGTGTTGTTGGTGTTCTGTTCAGGAAGTTGTCTCCTGTGCCAATGAGTTCGAGGCTGTTCCCCACTTTTTCTTCTAACAGATTTAGAGTATCTGGTTTTATGTTGAGGTCTTTGAACCACTTGGACTTTAGTTTCATGCAGGGTGATAAATATGGATCTATTTTCATTTTTCTGCATGTAGATATCCAGTTGGACCAGCACCATTTGTTGAAGATGCTATCTTTTTTCCATTGAATGGTTTTGGCTTCTTTGTCAAAAATCG
>NW_026589662.1:0-1679 GCF_907164565.1 Psammomys obesus
GTGGCTATCCACAGCAAGGCCAGTGTCACCTTGGCTCCTGAACTATAAACCTTCCAGAAGCCCTTCCTAGGGGCTATTCTGATAAAAGTCTCCGTTTAGATGGAATGAGATTAGATTGTACTTTGGAAGGGAAGTCCAGGCCTGTAATCTGAAAAAAAAAAAAAAAAAAAAAGATCTCACTGGGCTGTCCCCAAAAGGGAACAATGTGTATTCTGGCGGCGGCAGAGGCCCTTAATAGAGAACTTTTCCCTTGGAAATGGGCATTTGTTTGGGAAAGGTGCAGGAAATGACTATGTGAGAAGGATATGGGCCTTGCATACCAGTCTGATTTTTGCAGGAAGGATAGTAAGTCACTCAGTGAACTCTTGGATGTGAAAGGACTCGCTTGAATGGAAACAAAAGTTTTTCCCAGTGGCCCAATTTAACAATGCATTCAGCCAGTAAAAGTACCCAAGAGCCAGCTCTGCAGCACATAGACCTAGCTGAGATGTCTTCCCAGTCCTTAAAAGACACACTGATTTAAGTCCTTTGGGATAACGGTAGTTTTGGGTGAGTTGCTACTGGAAGTTGGTCCTTCTTCTATATGTGCCCAGTGTCTCTATTTTGACTTTTGCATAATTAGAACCTGGGAGGAGCACTCCTCCTTTTATTCGGGGTAACAGGACTGATTGTAATCAAATGGGTTCCCTACAGCTGGAGGCCACAGTGAGGAGACAGAAGGGAAGTCCTGGGGATGTTGTGTAAATATGTTTCCGTCTTAATCCGAGTGTGGGATTTCGGTTTGCACATAGTTCATCCACACCTGTTAATGGTCTCAAGGGGCATGGCTTCTTGCCAGCTGATAACAGGCCTGCCTCATGCACCAACAGTGCTGTGACCTAGGCTTCTGAGCGCATCCTAGGGTAGAGAGAAGGTGGCTGCATCTGCAGTTGATGGGGATTGGTGTAGAGACCCCCAAAAGACCCCTCGAACCCCAACAGCCCGGAGAAGTAAAGCAGTCTGCTCCTCCTCTTTCCCCAATAGGGAGGCTGAGGACTAAACACTCCCAAATAAGGCAGAGTTGAAAAAAAAAGTGCTACAAGGAAACAGGAAAAAATTGCCAACCTCCAATGATTCAGAAGTCATGGTGGGTTAATATCATAATAGCGTTTGGTGAGCAGAAACAAAATGATTTTTAAAACATCAGTTTTATTAAATTTATTTTAATATATTTATATAAGTATAATATATATAAATATATATATTTATGTCAATATATAATCAATATATAAATATTTAAATTATCTGTTTTATATATTTATGGATTGGTTTGTTCTCACAGTACTCCAGTAATGCAGGACATCAGTTATGTTACAAAAAAACATTTAATTGTCTGATGAGAGTCTGTATAAAATTAACACAAGTATTACACTTGTGTATCAACATCTTGAAAAGGCAGCGAAATCGTGGTGTTCTCACTTATATGTTCCAAAGAAACACTGGATAATGTAATTCCCAGCACCGTGGTTATGGCTTCTCATTGCTGGGGGGAAGGCTAAGGAGAGGAGTAGGTCATTGGCCCATGACCTCATTCTAGTGATCTCATCATAAAAAGGCAGGGACATGATTCAATGGGGAGAGGGAAAAAAAGGGAAGAGAAATAATGGAACCCTTTGATGGCATATCAGATCAGAATTGAA
>NW_026589663.1:0-1156 GCF_907164565.1 Psammomys obesus
CTTAGAATAAATATCACAATGCAATGTCTGGATTGAAACCAGAGAGTGGGGAGAGAAATCAGCATTTGAATGAAACAAGAGTAAGGTGTATACATTCCAAAAGAACATTATAGCAACAGTGTAAATGTACCACAATTTCTGTATCCATTCCTCAATTGAGGGAAATCTGGGTTGTTTTCAGATTCTGGCTACTACGAATAAAGCTGCTATGAACATGGTTAAGGATAGACGTCAGAAGAGGGAGAAAACAGAACAGAACAGAACAGAACAGGAGCCTATCACAGAGGGCCTCTGAAAGACTCTACCCTGCAGGGTATTTAAGCAGATGCTGAGACTCATGGCTAAACTTTGGACAGAATGCAGAGAATCTTAAGGAAGAAGGGGGGAGATAGAAAGACCTTGAGGGAACTTTGGCTCCACAAAGAGAGCAACAGAACCAAAAAATCTGAGCCCAGGGCTCTTTTCTGAGAATGATACTGCAACCAAGGAACATCCACGGACATAACCTAGAACCCTTGCACAGATGTAGCCTATAGCAGCTCAGTCTGCAAGTGTGTCGTCAGTAAGGGGAACAGGGACTGTCTCTGACATGAACTCAGTGTCTGGCTCTTTGATCACCTCCCCCTGAGGGGGGAGCAACCTTACCAGGCTGCAGAGGAAGCCAATGCAACCAGTCCTGATGAGACCTGATAGGCTAGGGTCAGATGGAAGAGGAAGAAGACCTCCCCTATTAGTGTACTGGGGGAGGGGCATGGGAGTAGAAGAGAGAGGGAAGGTGTGATTGGAAGGGAATGATGGAAGGGGCTACAGCTGGGATATAAAGTGAATAAATTGTAATAAAAAATTCAGAGTTCAGGTGATAAATGTCAGAACTCTGAACAGTTAATACAACAGTAGCATAACAGGAGGAAATATGAAGCATTTCTTTAAAATTTGGGATTCCTTAAATCACCTTAGACCTTCTAACCTTTGCATCTATCAACCTTCAAACACTTTCTTAGACCTCATAACTCAAACTTCTGTATCCTTGGGCCTCAAATCCACTTATTTCCCATGAGATATAGGCGAGACTATGCTGTAAACATTTGTTGTCCTTTAGCTAAAGGAATGATAAAAGCTTAATCTGACACCTGCTTTTTGAGTCTGTAATCAAGTA
>NW_026589664.1:0-1350 GCF_907164565.1 Psammomys obesus
AAAAAAATGTCAATGAAAGATACTCTGCTATAATCTTAGATGAGTCTCTAGCCCAGTTGTCATCAGAGAGACATCACACAGCATCTAGTGGGAGCAGATGCAGAGACCCACAGCCAAACACAATGATATATCCAGGGGACCCCCACAAATGAGGGAATATGTATTGTAGGAACCAAGGATATTAAGGACACAACAAGAACACGGCCCACTGAGTCAACTGGACTCATAGGGGATTACAGAGACTGAAAGAAAAAAAAACATTCTATGAGTCTTGTGAGCTAGGTTGTCTGCATACATCTTATGATTATAAGCCTGATGTTGCTGAGGGACTTCCAACATTGAGAGTGGGGGGGTTGTCTCTGACTCTTTCCTGCTCTAGCTACACTTTCCTCATGTATTGCTTTGACCAACTCTGATGTGAGGGATTGTTCCTAGTCTTATTGTAACTTGTTAGGCCACCAGATTTTTTTTCATTGAAAATAAAGAAGCAGTGGATGAAGGAGAGGTGAGGTGGGCAGAGTAGAGGTGGATAGATTGTGGCTGGGAGAAGTGGAAGAACAGGTAACTGCAGTTGAGATGTAGTGCATGAAACAACAACAAAAATAAAATGCTAAAACAAAATAAACTATCAGCAGCTAGGCCTGTTGGTGAGCACCTGCAGTCCTAGCACTCAGGAAGTTAAAGGTAGGTGGATCTCTGTGACTTCAAGCACAGGCTGTTCTACAAAGAGTTCAGGACAGCCAAAATTATTCAGAAAAATCCTGTCTTCAAACAAACGAAAACTGTCAGCATTTTGTGTTTATCTTTAGGAACTTTGTTTTATGTCCCACTTTTTAATTTTTATTTTTTAATATTAGATACAGCTTATTAACTTTGTATCCCAGCTGTAGCCCAGTTACTCATCCCCTCCCTATCCCACCTTCCTTCCCTCACCTCCTCCCTACCCCTTTCCAAGTCCGCTAATTGGGGAGGGCCTCCTCCTGTTCCAACTGACCCTAGCTTATCAGGTATCATCAGGACTGGCTGCAATGTCCTCCTCTGTGGCCTAGCAAGTCCGATCTTTCCTTGGGAGGGGAGAGGTCAAGGAGCCAGCCATTGAGTTCATGTTTGAAATAGTCCTTATTCCACTTAGTATGGTACCCACTTGGATGCAGAGCTAACATGAACTACATTTGAGCAGGGGTGCTAGGTTATATGCATACATGGTCCTTGGTTGAAGATACAGCCTCATAAAAGACCCCGGTGTCTTGATTTATTTGGTCCTTGTGGAGTTCCTGTCCTCTCCAGGTCATACTAACTCCCCCTTCTTTCATATGATTCCCTGTGCTCTGCCCAAGTTTTGGTTATGAG
>NW_026589665.1:0-12642 GCF_907164565.1 Psammomys obesus
TAACCTAGAACCTCTGCTCAGATGTAGCCTGTGGTAGCTCAGTAACCAATTGGTTTCCCATAGTGAGGGGAACAAGGACTATTTCTAACAGGAACTCAATGACTGGCTCTTTGGCCTCCCCACCCCCCAAGGGAGGAGCAGTCCTGTTAGGCCACAGAGGAGAGCTTTGCAGCCAGTCCTGAAGATACCTGATAAAACAGGATCAGATGAATGGGGAGGAGGTTCCTCCTATCAGTGGACTTGGCAAGGGGCACGGTGGAGATGAGGGAGGGAGGGAGGGACTGGGAGGGAATGAGGGATCGGGACACGGCTGGGATACAGAGTTAATAAAATGTAACTGATAAGAAAAAAATAAAATAAAAAAAAAAGAGGAAGGAAGGAGGGAGGGAAGGAAGGAAGGAAGGAAGGAAGGAGGGAGGGAGGGAAGGAAAGAAGGAAGGAACCAAACAAAAAGACAAGCAAATAAAAAGCAAAATAAACAAATGCTAAAGTAAGCATAAACAAAGGAGCTAGAACTGAAGACAAGACTCTGACAGCAAGTTTTGAGAAGATTGTCAAGGAATGTGAACCTTATGTACTGTCACTGAAAGTTTAAAATGAAGAAGCTATGGCAAATTACATGACTAGTCCTCAAAATATTAGAGGCTACCATAAACTCTAGTGTTTCTTCTTCTGGGCATATATGAGAAAAAACGCAGAACCTCAAATAGCTATGTTCATCCATGTTCTCGGCAGCGTTATTCACAATGGTCAAAAGGTAGAGGTAATCTGCTATGGTTTGGATATGACCATTCCTCCAAGCATTCATGCATTGGGAGATTGGTCTTCATTGTACAATGTGAGAGATAGTAGGGTCTTTAAGAGGAGAGGCCTAGTGGGAGGTCACTAAGGATGCTGCTCCTCACTCTCTGGCTTTCTGTCTTAGAGTATGATTGTTCTCTCTGCTACCTCCACTATGAATCCACCTCCATCATGAAGCCATCTCACAAGTGATACAGCCAAGCAGTCATCAAAGGAACACACAGAATTTTGAACTTGCAAGTAAATAAGCCACATTTACCAATTAGAAGGCAGCTATGCTCACCACTATACCACCAATGTCATATCAAGCTTTTTGTCTTTACAGAATATCCCAACTTAGCTGCTTTATTTAGCCACAGAGAAGGATTAACATATATTCTAAGCAACTAACAGATTAAAAGGGCTCTGTAAAATGTACTATAACATGTACATGAATCTTATTTAGCCTTCAGAGAGAACTGTCACCAGCTACCATGAGATGGACCACATAAATATTTTAGTGAGTGAAGTAAGCCACTCCAGAAAAGAGGCTTGTAAGGTTTTATTTTATGACATCTCTAAAATAATTAAATTTGTAAAGAGATAGAATGGGAGTGAAGAGCAAAATATAAAGATACAAGACTTTTTAAAAGGAAAGTAAAATACCAATTCTTTAAAAAGAGCAATATTAGTGATACCACTGATAAAGTGAATTGCACGGTGAAAAACACAATGTTAAAAAATTATTTTATATGTATTAGTGGGTTTTTTGCATATATGTCTGTGCATAATGTTTGTGCCTGGTACCCACAGAGGCCAGAAAAAGGTGTCAGATCCCATGGAACTGTAGTTACAGAAAGTTGTAAGCTGTGTTTTGGGAATTAAACCCAGATCTTCTGCAAGAACAGCCAGTGCTCTTAACTGAAGATTTGTATCTCCAGCCCTATAATCTTAACATAACAAATATGACTACAGAACATTATAATCAGTTTTATGCCAGTAAAATTGAAAGTGATGGGATAAATAAGTTCTTAGAAAATAAAGTTTACCAGATCACTAATGAAAAGTAAAAAAAATTTGATCATGCCATAAGATAATCATTAAAGAACTGAATCATTCATTTCAACTACTCTCTTATTTCCTGGTGTGCTTTGAAATTGGTTTGAATGTCTCCTCACCCAAAGGTTCATGGAAGAGGAGATATTTGTGGCACATAAATAGCAACTGACCAGTTTTAAGAATCAATATGTATTAATCAAAAAATAATCCTACATTTATTGGTGCTAGGGTGTTGAATCAAGGATTCCCCACATGCTGGACAAGTGCTGTGACTGAGCTACACCCCCAGTCTCAATTAAAAGAAAAAAACACTTCACTCTTTTCTTTTTCACAACTCAAAATAATGACCCAAGTGGCCCCTCTTTCAGAGGCCCTAAAGGTTTTCTTTTTCATTTCTCTGCTTAAACTCAGTTGTGATTATACTTACATTTATGGCATGAAATTGATTTCATGACACTATTAACAAATTTGAAATGATACATTTTAAGGCCTCTTCACAACAAAAAATTCAGTATATGATACCTATCATTTTTTTACTTTAAGACATGTTTATTTACATTTTTCACATATCAGTTGTGTTTGAGGAACAATGATAACAGGATTCCTGGGCAGATATCAGCAGAATGAGGAGAAGATGCTTACTGTAATTCTAAGAGGTCATACTATTTATATTTATTCAATAGAAATAATAATAACATGTTCATGATATATTTTAGCTTCATTTTTCATACTGGCCTCCAAGTTAGTAATTTTAATTCAAAATTTTCATAGACTTCTACTCTAGTCAGAAAACGGTGTCATTAGGAAACAATTATGTGATACTATGGTGAAAAGGCTTGGTTGTGCTGTATGAGCTGATAACCCGTTTGCTGAATCATGAACAACCAAAATGAAAGCAGAAGTAGGTGAAACCATATCGGATAAGAGCAGTTTTCTACTATCGCACTAACACAAACACATTTTAATTGAGTTTAAAAGGATAAAGTCAACAACACATAACCAGTATTCACTCAACACCTATCAATACGTACTACTTGTGAGCCCTGGCTGTTTTAGTCTCCAGTTCTTTTTCTTTATTTCTTTTTCTTTCTTGGTCTGTTTTTATTTAATTTTTATTTTTTATATTAATTACAGTTTATTCACTTTGTATCCCAGCTGTAGCCCCCTCCCCCATCCCTTCCCAATCCCATCTTCCCTCCCTCTTCTTCTATGCCCCTTCTCCAGTCCAATGATAGGGGAGCTCCTCCTCTCCTTCCATCTGACCCTAGCCTATCAGGTCTCATCAGGACTGGTTTCATTGTCTTTCTCTGTGGCCTGGTAAGGCTGCTCCCCCCTCAGGGGGAGGTGATCCAAGAGCTAGTCCATAAGTTCATGTCAGAGACAGTCCCTGTTCCTATTATTGGTGAACCCTCTTGGACACTGAGCTGCCATGGACTTCTGTGCAGGGGTTCTAGATTATTTCTATGCATGGTTCTTGGTTGGACTACCAGTCTCAGAATAAACCTCTGGGCCCAGATATCTTGGTTTTGTTGCTCTCTTTGTGGAGCTCCTGTTCCTTCCAGGTCTTTCTATCTTCCCTTTCTTTCATAAGATTCCCTTCACTCTGCCCAAAGTTTGGCTATGAGTCTTAGCATATGTTTTGATACACTGCTGGGTAGAGTCCTTCAGAGGCCCTCTGTGATAGGCTCCTGACCTGTTCCCTGTTTTGTCCCTCTTCTGATATCCATCTCGTTTGCCTTTCTGAATGAAGACTGAGCATCTTACCCAGGGTCCTCCTTCTTGATTAGCTTCTTTAGGTGTACATGTTTTAGTATGATTATTTTGTATTATATGTCTAATATCCGCCGATTAGTGAGTATATACCAAGTGAGTCTTTCTGCTTCAGGGATAAGTCACTCAGGATGATTTTTTCTAGATTCCACCATTTGCCTGCAAATTTACATGATTTCCTTGTTTTTAATTGCTGAGTAGTATTCCATTGTGTAAATGTACCACAATTTCTGCATCCATTCCTCCGTTGAGGGACATCTGGGTTGTTTCCATATATAATAGAAACAACTATTGTAAATAAAGCTGGCTATTATAAATAAAGCTTCTACAAACATGGTTGAGTTTGGATATATGCCTAGAATATTGCTGGTGGGAAAGTAAAGTTGCACAGCCACTCTGGAAATCAATCTGGTGCTTTCTCAAATTTTTTTAATAAAAGTGCTTGTAAAGATAAAAGGTATCCCCATGTGGCTTAGGTTTTCATGTAAGAATGTGTTTTGTTGTAACACGTGTTGTATTATTTGAAAGTCTATGCTCTTCCAGCTATTCTCTACAAAGTGCTGTAGTACATCTTGTATTATATGTGATCTACATATAAAGTAATCATCGAAAGCACCCTTACCCGAAGAGCCATCTTATGGTATTCTTCATAGGAATTAAAGGCAGGAACTTTATTTCGTTCAAAATTGGTTCTTACATTTAATGTTCCTTTTCAGAAAAGAAATGAGAGGTATTATTAGCAAGTAATATTAGAGTCCTTAAACTTATCGTTTACTTCATTGGTTTGTAAATGGGGGGTATTCTGTAGCTCATGTATAGAAGTCAGATCAAAAGACAACTTTGGGGAGTTGGTTCTTTTCTTTCACCTTTATACGGTTTCTAAGGACTGAACTCAAGTCATCAGGCTTGCATGCCATGTGCATTTAACCACTGAGCCATCTTATCAGGCCAAAGTTATAATTAGTATTATAGAAAATACTCAAACTGTGGAATATCAATTCTCATAAACAAAGAAATGATGGAATTTTAAATCACCTAACAACTCACAGTTTTCCTTTGGGTTCTATCAAAACTCAGGATCCACATTATGCCAGACAAAGTTAAGAACACTACATAGACACATACTGCCAGACCCTAGCTAAAATCTGGAATTATACTCTTTTCATTTCTGGACAAATGACTTACACTGCAGGAGGGGGTCTTCAAGTCTCAACAACTGTCACTGTTCTTACTCCCATTCCTCAGGTCTGCTCAGTGAGCAGCCCACATGATCTTGTCCTCTGCCACTCTTCAGAGCCCTACCACCCCTCCTCCTTGACCTGAATCAGTCAAGGTATTCAGTAACACAGCCTCTCCTTTCAAAGCTTTATGTTAATAATACTTAGCTCCTCTACTCCCAAGAAAAACACAGACTGACTCAGGGTATCCAAACCCTTGTTCTGACTTTATGGCAAGAATTTCACAGCATTCCCTCATAGTATATTCTAGTGGACAGTATAGCTCAAGATCCTTCACTAAAGAGGCAATAAGCACAGGGTGTGGAGCATTGGTGAAATAGGATAAAGAGTGCAGCATCTATAGCTTTGTTGAAGAGGGTTGAAGTAGAAATGCAATGTGAGGGAGTGGACACGGGGTCTAGAACATAATTTGGGAAGTTTAGCTACAAAGAAGGCACAGAAATCAAGAAAGTCCTGGGGTCAAGAAAACAGCTGCTTCAACTAAAATTAGGAGTTTGTGATTATATGCCTATGGGTAGAAAGCCATTACATGTCCTTAACTAAATGTGTCCCATGATATAAGCATTATCCTACAGGTCCATATAAATGGACATTGCTATTATCCATTTATGCTTCTAGTAAGTTCCACTCTTGCACAAGCCTCGGGAGCATTTTATACATTGACCATACTCCCACCAAAAGCTTTGTGAGTGTAGAGAAGCAAACAGTGTAGCCAAAACATACCTCAAAGTCTCCTCTAACCAACACTCCCTCCCCTAAGCCACTTGAAACATGGTAAGAACGGTGGTGCTCTCAAGTCAGCAATGGTACAAGGAAGAAATAGGCCTAAGTCAAACCTCTCTGATTAGAATGCACAGAGCACATAGCTTCTTGACATCTTGCTGGCTGCGCTCTGGCTCTGGAGGGCCCATATCCAAAAGTGTCCATCATTTTTTGAAGTTTTTTAAGCAAATTGCGAAAATCTTCATGTGCTGACCTCCGGCGTGGATAATTGGCAACCCTAATTAACAGAGAAGTAGAGTGAGCTTTATGAATGGTAAGGCTGAGGCTAATTATTCATATGGTTCACCAATAGGAGGACTGAGATAAGATAAAAGACCTTTCATTAATTAAACATCCAGTGTCTTCATTACACACAATAACTACTGTGGCAGGATATGTCAGAAAATGGCCTTAATCACAACACTCAGTGGAAAAGCAGGAGGATTGTGGGTTTGAGGCAAGTCAGGCTAAATACCATGAGCTAATCTCTAAAGTAAATAGTAAATGAATAAGCAAACAAATAATCTATTTCTATTAAAACAATGAAACAAAAGCCAAAGTTATCACCCTTTGACTGTGAGACTCTTAAAAGTAGAGACTATCTATTTCCATGTTTTCCCAGCACAAGCCAATGTAATGCCTAGCACTGTTGCTTAGCAATTACTTAGAGTAAACTTGAATTGGCTTGAGTGGAATGGTGAGTCTTTGCTCCACATCTGTTTTCATCTGCTTTAACAATAATAGTTCTGACTAAGTGTTCCAATGTAATTGGGTATGGAAAAATGGAAAACCAAAGGAAGAGACCAAATTTCCTTTGAGAGAGACAAGTTTCCCCAAGAAAGTGTATTTGGCTAGATATGAAATAACAACATGGGTCAGGGCAGAAAGCTTTGACAACTGCATTATGAATTCTTACCTCCTCATTTTTTGTAGCTTATTTTTCTCCATTTTTCACTCAAGTAAAGATGGATTCTAAAACCAAATAAGACCAATATTTTACTAAGCAATCACCTTTCTACAATCTATAGCATCTACCTGTGCTATATCAATCTATAAACTTTCAATCTTCTATTTAACCTATCTTCTCTCACCTACACTCTATCTTCTATGTTATCTCTCCACCATCTACCATCCATCTTTCCATCACCTACTGCGTGTCATTTATTTTCCACATGTCATTATCGATCTTCCATCAGCTACTGTATCTCTATCATATATCTCTTATCATCTATATACTTATCTATTTGCTATCAAATCTGTCTAAACCCTATTATCTATCCATATGTATCATCCTCTATTTTCTATCAGCTATCTATGTATTCATCATGCATATACCTATCACTTACCCATATACCTACCTTCTATCTAGCATCTGTCTACCATGTACCACTGTGTTTTCTATTGTTTCACATCTATCAATAATCTATAATATCCCCCAACTAACCTGTATCTATCTCTCAGCTATTATCTTCTATCTATAATCTTCACCTACCTATTTTATGCTTGAAGTCTATGTATCATTTATACCTCTGCTACCCTGTGCCTAATTTTCACCCATCTCTCAGTGATGATCTACCTATACCATATCCCTCTCAGATTTATTATCTTTCATCTGTCATCAATCTTCTACCTATTCTATGTTCCATTTATTATCTTTCATTTATCTACTGTCTATTTTCTAGTGATCTTGTATCTATCATCCGTCTATCACCTGCTATCTATACCATGTCTATCTCCCAAATTTCTGCAGTCTATCATCTAGCCGTCCTGTGTTTATATACCATCTAGCTAACAAATCTATCCTGTAGCTCTCCTGTGTATATATACTAACTTTATACTAACTATCTTGTGCCTATCTTTGCATCTAGCCTGTAGTTATCCCATGTCTATCTTTCTTCAGTGGATCACCTATACTGCCACTATTCTGAGTCTTTTCCAATTACGAATCAGCTATCCCATAGCTACCATGTGTCCTTGTTCCATCTATGAATCATTTACCCTTTAGATACCCTGTGCCTGTTCGTATCATATTCCCTCTACCTATAATGTGTCTAACTTTTACCTACCAATTATCCCAAAGTTTTCCTGTGTCTCCTTTATCTCTATTATCCACCACCAGTCACCTATCCTCTAGATATTCTATGTCTGTCTTCAATATATCTTTTGCCTATCCTCTATCAATCTGGTATCTGCTTTCTATCCAACTATCATTTATCCCCTAGCCACCCTAACTATCCTGTGTGTACCTTCCAACTATCAATTATCTACCTTCTAGCTATCCTGTATCTTTCTCTCCTGTAGATATCCCGTCTGTCTACCCTTTATCCTTTAGCTTCTCACTTTGCTGCATCTATCTTCCATCTACCATCTATCTTTTAGTCATCCTGTCTTCATTCTACTAGATATCATATAGCCTTTAGGTATCCTGTGGTTATTTTCCACGTATTATTTATCCTCAATATCTCCCTTTGTCTATTTTCCTTGTATTATATTTTACCTGTCTATCATCTCTTATGTAGCTATGGTGTATTTATCTTCCATTCATGTATCATGTTCTAGCTATACTATATATCTCCCACCTATCTGTCATATACCCTCTAATCATCCTCTGTCTACCTTTCATTTATCTTTAATCTATACTCTAAATATCTTATTTTTCTTTTTATTTTCTGTTCATCTAGCCTCTAGCTATTTTGTTTCTATATTCTATCTAGCTATCATCTAGCTCTCCTGTGTATATCATCTATCTAGCTAGCTATCATATATTATTTATATTGCCTATCCTATATCTACTTTTCTCCTATATATCATCAATCCTCTATTCTATCCAGTGTCTATTTTCCATCTATTATCTATCCTCCAGCTATCTTGTACCTATCTTTCATATAAAGATTCTCTAGCAATGTAGAATCTATTTTTCCATCTGCCTATGATCTATCTTTCAGATATCCTGTAACTATTTTCCATCTTTTATTTGTTCTCTCTATATATTGTAAATAATCTACACATCTATCGTGTACCCTCTAGATAACTACTCTATCATCCATCTGTCATCTACCTTCTGTCTCCATTTCCTATCTCTCATCTTTTTATCATAGTTCCTTTATTATTTGTCTATCTTCCTTCTATGTTTTCTATGCTATAGTTATTCTGTGTCTATTTTCAATCCATCTGTCCTCTATCCTCTATTATACTGTGTCTCTGTAGCGTCCATGTATCATTTACACTCTAGCCCCCAAGTTTCTCTGTTATTTGTCATCAATCTTCTAGCTTCCTTATGTCTGTCTTCCATCTGTATTCTGTCTTTTAGCTTTTGTCTTCAAGCTATCTACTGCCTATCCTCTGTCTTCTTTTTGAAAAATATCTATGTATCATTTTCCCCTTCAGCTATCCTTTCTCTCTTCCATCTGTATATTATCTAAATATATTATCTTCCACCTAATTATAATCATTCCTATTTACCCATCTTTATCTTCTATCAATCTGTCTTCTATTCTCTAAACTTTCCCATGTCTATCTTTAATCTATCTGTTATCTATCCTCTATCAATTCTGTGTTTACCATTTTTAATTCTGTACTTAACCCTGTATCTTTTAATTAATATCAATTCTCATTATCTCCTACCTTCCATCTATCATCTACAATTTCTATGTATGTCTTCCATCTAATTATCAATTTTCATTTACATATCTTTTCCTTTGTCTTTCATCTATCTATCTATCTATCTATCTATCTATCTATCTATCTATCTACCTACCTATCCTGTTGCTGACTTACATTTATTTATCATCTACCACCTAGCGATACTGTCTGTATAATATTCATGCATTATTTCTCATCTAGCTATCCTCTATCTCTCTATCCATGTATCATAATCCTATAGCCATACCATATCTGCCACCCATCAATCCTTTAAGCTAACCTGTGAATGTATACCATTCCAAGTATCATATAGCATTAGCTATTCTTTATCCCCCTCTCCTCCTATCATCTAGTAGTCATCAAATTTCATCTTTCCTTTACATATCATCTGGTTATCTCCCACCTATCTGCCTATTATCCTCTAGTTATTCTGTGCCTTTTAACCATTCGTGTAGCAGTATCCAATAACTACCCTATATTTCTCTTTTACCTCTAATGTAATTTCTAACTATTGTATGTCTCTATTCCACTTTATATCATCTTTCATTTACCTACACATTGTCTATTTTACATATATGTTTCCTATCTTCTAGCTACTCTGTGTATGTTTTCTACATCTCGATTCTTTATCCTCTACCTATTCTGAGCTGGTCACCCACTTATCAATCTATCAAGTAACCTCCAGCTATTCTGTGCCTGCATTACATCTACTTATTACTCAGAATCTCTGGGATCGATCTATCAACAATCCTCTAGTTTTCCTGTGTCTATCTTCTATCTATCATGTATACTGTGTCTGTCTTCCTTCTATTGATCATCCATCTACTAGCTATCCTGTGCCTGTCTTCCATCCATCTATTATCTATCTTCTAGCTATCCAGTACCTCTATACTACTGATGTATCACTTATCCTCTTCCTACCCTGAAACTCTGTGATCTATCATTAATCCTTTAGCTTTTCTGTGTCTGTCTTCCACCTATCTATAATGTGACCTTTAGCTATCCTGCAAGTGTCTTTCATTTATCTATCATCTATTTTCTAGCTATCTGATACCCCTATACTACTGATACATCATTTATCTTTAGCTACCTGGAATCTCTGTGATCTATCTATCATCAATCCTCTAGCTTTCCTGTGTTTGTCTTCCATCTATCTATCATCCATGTGCTAGCTATCCTGTGCCTGTCTTCCATCCATCTATCATTTATCTTCTAGCTATCCAGTGAGTCTATACCACTATATCACTTATCTTCCAGCTACCCTGAAACTCTGTGATCTATTTATCATCAATCTTTTGCTTTTCTGTGTCCTCCATCTATCTATCATCTAGCTTCAAGCTATCCTGTGCCTGACTTCTATCTATCTATAATGAAGCATTTAGCTATATTGCAGCTGTATTCAATCTGTCTATCATCTACCTTCTAGCTATCTGGTTCCTCCATTCTACTGATGCATCATTTATCCTCTATTATCCTGAAACTCTGTGTGACATATCTACCATCAGTCCTCCAGCTTTCCTACATCTGTCTTCCATCTATATATCATCAATCTACTACCTAACCTTTGCCTGTCTTTCATCCATCTATAATCTATCTTCTAGCTATCTGGTACCTCTATACTACTGATGCATCATTTTTGTTCTAGCTACCCAGAATCTCTGTGAGCTATCTATCATTAATCCTCTAGTTTTCCTGTGTCTCTCTGCCATATATATATCATGTATCCTGTGTCTGTCTTCCACCTATCATACATCCATTTACTAGTTATCCTGTGCCTGTCTTTTTTCATCCATCTATCATCTATCTTCTAGCTATCCAGTGCCTCTATACTACTGATGAATCACTTATCCTCCAGCTACTCTAAAAGTCTATGATCTATCCATCATCAATCCTTTACCTTTTCTGTGTTTTCCATCTATCTATCATCTAGCTTCTAGCTATCTTGTAGCTAATTCCATCAATCTATCATCTACCTTCTAGCTATCTGGTTGCTCAATGCTACTGATGTAACATTTATCCTCTATCTACCCTGAATCTCTGTGATCTATCTATCATCAATCCTCTTGCTTTCCTGTGTCTGTCTTCCATCTATTGATCATCCATGTACTAGCTATCCTGTGCCTGTCTTCTATCCATCTATCATCTAACTTGTAGCTATTTGTTGCCTCTATACTACTGATGAATCATTTTCCCACTAGCTACCCAGAATCCGTGTTGTGTGCCTATAACAATCCTCTAGCTTTCCTGTTTCTGTCTTCCCTACATCTATCATGTATCCTGTGGCTGTCTTCCATCTATCTATCATCTATCTACTAGCTATCCTATGCCTGTCTTCTATCCATCATCTAGCTTGTAGCTATCCAGTGTCTCTATACTATTGATTTATCAATTATCCTCTAGCTTCCCTGAATCTATGTGATCTATTTATCATCAGTCCTTTAGCTTTTCTGTGTCTGTCTTCCAACTATCTATCATCTAGCTTCTAGATATCCTGTGCCTGTCTTCCATCAATCTACAATATAACCTTTAGGTACCCTGCAGGTATCCTCCATCTAGGTATCATCCATCTTCTAGCTATCTGGTGCCTCAATACTATAGATGAATTATGTATCATTTAGCTACATTGAATCTCTGTGATATACCTATCTATCATCAATCCTCTAGCTTTCCCGTGTCTGTCTTCCATCTATCTACCATCCATCTACTAGCTATCCTGTGCCTGTCTTCCATCCATCAACTATCATCTAGCTATCCAGTGCCTCTATACTATTGTTGTATCACTTATCCTCTAGTTACCCTGAAACTCTTTGATCTATTAATCATCAATCCTCTAGCTTTCTTTGTTTGTCTCCCACCTATCTATCATGTATCCTGTGGCTGTCTTCCCTCTATCATCCATCTACCAGCTAATATGTCCTTATCTTCCATTCATCTATCATCTGTCTTCTATCTATCCAGTGTCTCTATACTACTAATATATCAATTATCCTCTAGTTACCTTGAATCTCTTTGATCTATCATCAATCCTTTAGCTTTTCTGTGTCTAACTTCCATCTATTTATCTTCTAGATTCTATCTATCTAGTACCTGTCTTCCATCTATCTATAATCTAAACTTTAGCTATCCTGCAGGTGTCCTCCATCTAGCTATCATCTATCTTCTAGCTATCTGATACCTCTATACTACTGATGCATCATATATCCTCTAGCCATCATGAATCTCTGTGATCTATCTATCATCAATCCTCTAGCTTTCCTGTGTCTGTCCTCCATCTATCATCCATCTACTAGCTATCCTGTGCCTGTCTTCCATCCATTTATATCTATCTTCTAGCTATACAGTGCCTCTATACTACTGATGTATTACTTACTCTCTAGTTACTCTGAAACTG
>NW_026589665.1:12652-15664 GCF_907164565.1 Psammomys obesus
AGTTACTCTGAAACTGTGTGATCTATCTATTATCTGTCCTCTAGCTTTTCCTGTGTCTGTGTTCCATCTATCTATCATGTATCTTGTGGCTGTCTCCCCTCTATTTATCATCTATATTCTAGCTATCCAGTGCCTCAATACTACTGATATATCTATTATCCACTTGCTGTCCTGACTTTTTTGATCTATTATCAATCCTTTAGCTTTTCTGTGTCTGTCTTCCAACTGTCATCTAGCTGCTAGCTATCCTGTGCTTATTTTTAATCTATCGATAATGTAACCTTTAGCTATCCTGCAGCTGTCCTCCATCTATGTATCATCAATCTTCTAGCTATCTGGTTCCTCATTACTACTGATGCAAAGTTTATCCTTTAGCTACACTGAATCTCTGTGATCTAACTATCCTCAATCCTCTAGCTTTCCTGTGTCTGTCTTCCATCTATCCTGTATCCTGTGTCTGTCTTCCTTCTATCGATTATCATCTACTAGCTGTCCTTTGCCTGTCTTCCAGCCATCTATCATCTATTTTCTAGCTATCCAGTGCCTCCATACATATACTGCTGTATCATTTATCCTCTAGTTACCATGAAGCTCTGTGATCTATCAATCATCAATCCTCTAGCTTTTCTCTGTCTGTGTTCCATCTATCTATCATGTATCCCATGACTGTCTTCCATCTATCTATGATCTACCTACCAGCTATCCTGTGCCTGCCTTCCATCTATCTATCATCTAGCTTCTAGCTATCCAGTTCCTCTATACTAATGATGTATCATTTATCCTTTAGCTACCTGAATCTCTGTATTCTATCTATTATCAATCATTTAGCTTTTCTCTGCCTGTCTTCCATCTATCTATCATCTAGCTTCTAGCTATTCTGTTCCTGTCTTCCACCTATTTATAATGTAACCTTTAGCTATCCTGTGCCTGTCTTTCATCTATCATTTATTTTCTAGCTATCCAGTGCCTCGAAACTACTGATATGTCATTTATCCTCTAGCTTCCCTGAAACTCTGTGATCTATCTGTCATCAATCCTTTGGCTTTTCTGTGTTTGTCTTCCATCTATCTATTATCTAGCTCCTGGCTACCATTTGTCTGTCTTCCAGCTAACTTTAATGTAAGATTTAGCTATCCTGCAGCTGTCCTCCATCTATCTATCATCAATCTTCTAGCCATCCTTTGCCTCTACTGATGAATCATTTATCCTCTAGCTTTCCTGAATCTCTGTGATCTATCTATCATCTATCCTCTAGCTTTCCTGTGTCTGTCCTTCTTCTATCATGTATCCTCTGTCTATCTTCCAACTATCTACAATTCATCTACTAGCTTTCCTGTGCATGTCATCCATCCATCTATCGTCTAGCTATCCAGTGCCTCTATGCTAATCATGTATCACTTATCCTCTAGCTACTTTGAAACTCTGTGTTCTATATATCATCAATCCTTTAGCTTTTCTGTATCTGTCTTCCATCTATCATCTATTCTCTAGCTCTCCTGTGTCTATGTCCTATCTCTTTGTCACCTATCCTGTATCTATCTCCAGCTATTTCATAACTGTCTTCTAGATATTGTATATCCATCTTACATTGCCCTCTCTCTTCTATCCTTTACTTATTCTGTCTCTATATTTAATCTCTTTAGCATTTGTTTATCCCATATATCTCCTTTATCATAGTACTACCTGGATAACTTTTATTTATCTTTTCTATACTTCCATTGTTAAATTTATTATCTATTCTTTCATCTAGTTATTTATCTTCAATTATCTGTACTTTACCATCTATTGTTTATAATCTATCAACCTTCTTTTATCAATTGCCTATAATTTATTACCTAACATTCACTATTTTTCATGTGTTTTTTTATTTTTTTTTTGTGTGTGTAGCCTTTATGATAAAACTTGTCAGTATTTAAAAATACAGCCTGTCTGGCCCTTTTTGCCAATGTGTGGCATGAAGCTATCAGAGATTATGAACGTGTATGAATAGTATTACTCAAGAAAAGGAAAGATATTTCATAAAATATCAAATTAGAAAAATAAGCTTAAAGACCACAGATAGGTATACACTTAACTACATGACTTCAGACTAAACTAAAAACTGTTATGACTGAAATACAAAGTTATCAAATCCACAGTTTATAGTTGGTGAGTTCACCATCCCTATCTCAATGATTGGTACAATATTAGACAAGAAATAACTCAGGATTTTGCCCTTACAGTAGAGCTGTAACTGACTCCACCTTACCTCACCACCCACTTGAAGTCAAGTGCTCTTGTGTTTACTGTATCCCAGCAACCATAGAATACACACTGCTTATGTGATTGGCTGATAACATAAAAGACATTGACTGTGATTGGTCCTACGAGGCAAGCCTCTGATTGGTCTAAACACAAGTTTAAATGACTGTGATTGTTGTTACGAGCAAGTCTGTGATTGGTCTAAATTATAAACTTCAATGACTGATTGGGCCTAAGAGCCAACATTCTGATTTGTCCAAACATAATCCTTAATGAATGTGATTGATGGTTAGTGGCAATGTTGTGATTGGTCTAAAATAATAAGCCTCAATGACTATGATAGTTCTACAAAGCATAGCAGTTGCGCTCAATGATTCTGTAGGGAAACAGTCATTAATTGCTAACTTTTCTGATTTATTTATTTATTTATTTTTGAGAATTTTTTTTATTTTATTTTTCTTTTTAGTTACATTTTGTTAACTCTGTGTCCCAGCTGTATCCCGTTCCCTCATTCCCTCCCCAACCCCACACTCCCTCCCTGGTCTCCTCCCTGCCCCTTTCCAAGTCCCCTGATAGGGGAGGACCTCCTCCCCTTTCATCTGACCCTGTTTTATCAGGTATCTTCAGGGCTGGCTGCAAAGTCCTCCTCTGTGGCCTAACAGACTGCTCCTCCCCTCGGGGGGGGTGTCAAACAGCCTGCCCTTGAGATCCTGTTAGAAATAGTCCGTGTTCCCCTTACTTTGGAAAACTACTTGGTTACTGAGCTACCAC
>NW_026589666.1:0-7675 GCF_907164565.1 Psammomys obesus
TCAGTCCTATTCATTCCTTCAAGTAGGATAAATATTTTTAAAATAAAAATTTTAAAGAAAATTTTGACTAGGGCTGGAAAGATGGGTGAGCAGTTCAGAGCACTAGCTGTTCTTCTAGAAGACTCAGGTTCAATTCCCAGCACCTGTATGGAGGCTCACAGCATCTGTTCCACAGTTCCAGGGAATCTAATTCATACTTGTCACCTCCAAGTGCACAGGAACACATGTGGTGCTCAGACATACATTCAGGCAAACACCCAAACACATAAAGTACAGCAAATAAGTATAGTTTAAAATTCTTTTTTAAGATAAAAATTTTACTTTCCTTTAAAAAAAACATCACCTTCTCTGTCTCTGTTGTGAGGATGGCCAGGGTTGCGAAGCGCAGCTGTGAGAGGAGGTCCTGATGCCACTCAGGGCCTTCCTGGGCCTTGCTTTGAGGAAGGCTCTAACCCCCTCTGCTCTGCCTCCATCTGCCTAATGTTCTGGCTTTCCCTGCTCCACTTTGCCCTTCTAGAGGTCTCTTTGATCAACTTAATTGCTCACCAGCTGTTTCTCTTTCTCCTCCTACTTCTCTTTTTATTACTTCTGTCTCCCCTGTCTCCTCTTCACCCTGATCCTCCCTTTCTCGAGCACATACAGGGGTGCTCCATCACCTGTCGCAGTGAGCTCCAGTAGCTTCTGGAGGGACATTTGTACTTCCTGCTGTGTGTAGATGTTCTCGTTCTTCTTAGATGGTGGTGCTCTGTGTTACCTTCCCATGGGATGTGAATCTCTTTTGCTTACCAGGAATCCTGGTGTAATTCTGATCAACCCTCTGTTGCTATTCTTCTGTGGCCTGGTTGTCTCTGAGGCAGTCTTCCTCTAGACAGACAGCTACCTCACAGCATCTGCTTAGGAGAGGCTTTTCTTCAAGTTTCGTGGATTTATTATTTTGCTGTGGAGATCAGGCTGGGCTAATTTTCTTTCTAAATGCTGGAATTCAAGGTACACACTGCTATTCACAGATCTTTTAGTCTCTTTTTTCCTTTTTCTCCCTTCCTCTCCTTCTTGCTTTCTTTTTTCTTTCTTTACTTCCTTCTTTCCTTCCTTCCTTTCTTTCTCTCTTTTTGAAACAGAGTCTTATGTGATCTAGGCTATCTTCCTGGTTGCTGGGAGTATACAGATATGCCACCATACCCAGCTTTTGTGAAATTGTTCAATAGTAATTTTAAACACTATTTTGGCTATTGGTTTTCCTACCAGAATATATGATTCTCTGAAACTGTGCTTCGGTTTTCCCTGCAATGGAATTAAACCAGTGATCAAATCCCAGCTTTGCCCCTCTCTAGCTGTGATCCCTTCTCCTGTTGCTTGGCCTTTTGAGGCTCATCCTCAGAAAGGGGAAATTATATTACAATTGACTATGCTGATCACATTAAAGTTGAGATGAGGTTATAGATGATGCATTCAGCAGGGAGATCAAGTGCTTAGTCATGTGACTGACATTATCAGAACAGTGAAAACAGTTCCTGAAGAAGAGGAAACTCTCTGTGACCAGAGGGAATCAAGTCACAGTTTTAATGTTTGCTCTGTCATTGGTTCTCAGGCTTGGGTGAGCCTGCAGATCACCTAGGCTGCCTGATAGTGATCCAATTCACAGTCTGAGATCCACACTGCCCAGGGATCTACACTGTCAACAAACTTGTATAGACTCTGGACCACTAACAGCTCACACTTTAAGAACTCCTCATCTTTTAAATAAAAGCTTGGAGCTTGGTTTCTCTACCAGGTGCATAAAACAAGTGAGATGAAATGTTTATTAGGGAAATTCAAGCTGAAATGGGAACAAAGAAGATAACTTCAGGAATAAAATATTTTGTTGAGAATTTCAAGGTCCCGATGTCCAGTGACTTAAGATGTTTCCCTCTTTGAACTTAGGATGTTGAAGAAGGGACGGACAATCATCTTCTCCATCAGGCAGCCTCCATATTCCATCTTCAGATTGTTCGACAGCCTCACCTTAGTGGCCTCAGGAAAAGTCATGTTTCACGGGCCATCGAAGAGTGCTTTGGAGTACTTCAAATCCCAAGGTCCGGTTGGCTCTGCTCTGAGAGCTCCTTCATCCACAGGGTCTGTGTAGAGAACAGGGGTCATCAGGGCTGCTGTCTGACCCAGTGCACACTCACTGTGTGTGGGTTTCTCCACTGTAGATACCTTTGGTTGATTTGGTGACAGGACTTTGGTTAGTTTTACAGTACTGGCTTGTTGTAAGGTCTCCTTTCTTTCTCCTGTCCTGTGTCCATGCCTGTGTTTGAGCATTTTTACTGAACCCCACGTTCTACTTTCCAGTTGTGGTGACCCTCGTAGCTGACATGCTGGCTTCAGGGGCTGTTATCTGTCATTGGAGCAGCTTTGGGATGGTCCAGCATCATGTCATTCTTGCTCATGTAGATGGTGATTTTCTGTTTCCCCCTAGGGTGTGATCTGAAGCTGAGAAGTGGGAGATTACTTAATTAGTGGTACCTTTACATTTCAGGTTCTGGCTGTGCTTGGGGCTAGAGAGACTTAAGTCTGGCTGCATATTTTTATCTCCCTGTTTTCTTTAGAGTCAGATGGGATGATGAAATATTTTTCAATGTTCATGCAGTCAGCTTCATCTTTTAGCAATATGAACACAGTTATGGAGGGTTTTCTTTTACTCCAAATATAGGTTTATATATATGTTGTCCAGTACTCTTTATTTGTTTTTGCTTAATCTTTGTTATTTAAGAATGTCCAAACATTTGTGAGTTTATAGAATCCTATAAAAATTTAGGCCAAGTTCAAATGATTGTTTCACAGGAAGAGATCACATAGGTATATATATCATACACATATCATATGTATGTATTCACATATGTATATATACACAATTATATCTATGTATATATATGGCAGGAAACGGAAATTACTGAACCATTGGAATGTATAAAATATCAAAGGATCAATTACTGATGGAAAGAGCAGGAAGAGGAAGTTACATTCTGTCTTCCTTCCCCTCCCCCACTCTCTGAAAGAGGGTCCTCAGGTGTGTGCTCTTGGGCTGCCTCCCTTGTAGGTTACACATGGGACTTCCACAACACCCCTGTAGACTTCTTCCTGGACAGCCTTAATGAAGGTGTCTCTGCCATAATGGACACAAAGGAAGAAGGCCATGAAGGTATGTGGGTCTTCTACAGTCACAGATTTTTGCCTAACTCCTTTCATTAAAATGCAACAATGTGGTTCATTAGAATATAGTCATTTTATGTTCATTCAATGTCCTAAAGTTAGCTAATAGACTTTGCTTGGTGTTAGCGCTGGGTGGTTTTTATTTAATTTATGAGAGAACATTTATATGGTATTGTCAAAAGGGAAATTTCTGTTAGAAAGTAAATGTACTCACTCTCTGTCATATTGTTCTTTCTATTGTTTTAGGTAGGATTTGCTCATGTAGCCAGCCTGACCTTGAATGTATGCTCTTCCTACCTCACCTCACAAGGACAGGCATTGCAGAGTGTGGTGGCTAGTTTTATGTCAACTTGACCCAAGCTAAAGTCACCTGAGAGGAGGGAAACTCAGTTAAGAAAATGGATCTATAAGATGGGGTTATAGTGAAGCATGTAGGGCATTTTCCTGGTTAGGGATTGGTGGGGGAGGGCCTAGCTCTGAGAGCTGACTCTGGTGCTGGGGGAGCAGGTGAGCCTGCCAAGGCCAGGAGAGCAGGAGAGCTGACCCTGGCTCTTGCTGGCTGTAGCATTGGGGGAGCTAGCCAGGGCGGTGCTGGAGAGCTCCCCCTGGTGGTGGGGTTATGGAGGAGCTGGCAGACTGACCAGCTCAGCTACCACCTAGGCCTAGATCCAGGGTTTGAGTTGGCCCACCCCAACATGTACCAATATGTGAACTGCTGGAGCGTGTGAAGGAGCCAGCCCTGCAGATCCAGAACTGCAGGATCTCCATGACTCAGGACAACTGGATTCCCAGAGCTGCCTGTGAGGCTCCAGTGTTGATAGTATAGCAGGACACATTGGCCTCAAAACAGACCCGATACTCATTGTCATGGATACTTGCAAGTAAAAATGTGGGACAAAAGGTCATACTCTGTGACATACATTAACACTCTCAGCTTTAAAAAAAGAAAGTAACTTGGCACTTTGTACATTTGCATATACATTTACATGTGGCAGAAAGCAGGCAGCAGACCTTTATAAGAAGTATAGATCCACATGGGAACGAAGCCAATGCTAAGAATTAGGATCGAGAAGGGAAAAGGCCTTTCAGGTTGCTGTATCCCTGGGAAAATTACAGTGCCAGGTCAGTTAAGGATGCTTTTCCTAGCTGGGAAGGAATTACACAGCAGCAACGTTTTTCCTCTCAAAACTTGTTGGGCTGAGGACTTAGCTCAGCTGGAGAATGTTTGCCTGGTGAGCACAAAGCCTTGGGTTTGGTTCCTGACACTGCATACCTGTGAAGGTGTCTGCCTGCGATCAAAGCACTTGCCACATAGAAACAGGAGGCCAGGGGAAGTTCAAGGGCACCCTTTGTCAAAGCCAGGTTTGATAAGTCAGGGATAGGGGAGGGGAAAACTGAGGCAGGTGGAAGCAGCATTGGCCATTTGGGGTCAGTCACACCGGTGACTGTTGCCTTTTTCTCTTATTTGTGGTCAGTTCGTGACTGACATCTCTGTGTCATGCTCTATATCTAGATCAAAAGTCTTTTAAAATTGGAGACCTCAGGAGGCAGCCAGTAAGGACAGAAGAGGGAGGTAGATAAAGTTTTTTCTCTGCTGCTCAGGACAGGCAGGTCTGCTACTGACAGGAAAGCCTAAGCTGACCACTTTTTCCCTGCAGCCAGGGCTGCAAAAAGCAAGTAAAAGTAGGAGAATCAGCAGTAAGAGGCTTCTAGCCAGCAACTGCAGGGAACTGTAAAAGGCCATCTTTGATCTGTAGATAGGCCTGTTGGCTAAAGTATGCCTGCTGATGGCAGAGCCCTGAGTCTGTTAACTTATCTGTGAGTCTACAGGGGAATGAGAAATAAGAGAGAGATAGAAAATAGGCCGGACACACACACACACACACACACACACACACACACACACATTCAGTGGATGAGGCAACAAACCTCATGCTCTTATACCATGAGCAAAAGCTGTGAACCTCAGAGAGAGAATTACCTCATAGTCAAAACCATTTATTACAGAGACAGACAAAACCATTATGGCGGGAGGGCTTTTAGTGGTTGCTTGTTTTGGTAGTAAGGTAAACATTTCTTCACTAGTTTTACATCTCAAGACACAAAGTGAATATAGAATGACAGCATTTTATGACATAAGCTGACAAGGTATAAGGAATTACAAGGAAACAGTTTATAACTTTTGACACTAAGGTTTGTACTTAATTTAGACATTTCTTGGTAGTCCTATTACATTCTGGGTTCATAAGAAGTTCAAACAAACTTGCCTGTATTTATTGTGCAGTCCAGGATTCCTGCCATCTCTAGAATGAACGCCTATCTGAAGCTACAAACTTGTCTCCTAGTGAGGCATCTAGAGGTCCACAAAAGTATTTACTGCAGCTGCAAATTTCTATTGACTTTTTAACTTCTTAAACTCTAATGTTGTTTCAGTTAAAATCAGAATTCCATTATCAGTAATTAGTTCATCTGAACATTGGTAAAGATCCCATAGTAGGTTTGTTCAATCAGAGTGGGCAAATACCCAGAAAGTGAGGGTTCACAACATGCCAGAGTTTTGAGAGATAGAGCAGCACAGAAAGGAAGAAGGGGTGTCAGTGGCTGGAAACAATTGTGGGGGTGCATCACAGTACAGACCTTGCAGAACACTGGACTACCTTCCAGAAAGCCCCATGCTTACTGATCTTCCTGTAGACCATTGCTCTCTGCAAGCCTTTGCTACATACAACTTTGAGGCCAGTCTGGTTTACAGTTTCTTTGAGACTTTGTCTCAAAGAAAATCCATAGACAATTTATGGGTTATTTATGAAAAGATAAATTATTGTCTGCTAATGGTTTCTTGTCTTTATCTGTTTTTTCCCCAAAGCTGATGAACATGAGAAGTTCTTAGAGACAGAACATCAAGTCACACAAGAATTAGCCAGTAGGTATATCCAGTCTACCTTCTACAGTGAAACAAGATTGGAACTGGATGGAGTCTGGAGGGAGGAGCAGGTGCAGATGAGCTCAGCCTTGGAGGTCTCTTGTGTCACCCCCTTCTGCCATCAGCTCAGGTGGATTATACGTCGTTCTCTCAAAAATGTCATCGGTTTTCTAAGTTTCACTATAGCTCAGGTAATCTGATGGATTATTCTAATTGTATTGTGAAAACTCAAGTGGAAGCAAAATGTTTGAGTTTGTCTAATTCTGTTCGGCTGGGCAGGAGAGTGAAAGGCTCAGCAGGAGCCTAAATATCTGAGGGGCAACTGAAGTAAACTCTTGAAAAGTGTATCAACACAAATGCAAGAAGTTTATTCAAGTCATTGAGTCATGGGGCTAGGTCTGTAATTAGGCTAGAGTCAGCACCAAGTCAGGAAAGGCTCAGGTTTTTAAAGGAAAAAGCATGGGGAGAGAGGGGGTTACAGTATGGGAGCAGATATAGGGTCTATTTTGGGCACCAGGTCTGGCCAGTTTTGTCTCAGACATCTGGGGGATATCTGATCTTTCCTGATAGGTGCAGATTCAGCTACTGTTAAAGGTGGGAATGTGATTAGTACATCCTGTGATCTGACTAGGCCATTGTTAAAGGTGGGAAAAGGGATTTGCTCTTCCTGTGGTTGCTCTGAAAATTAGGGCTATGTGCCTTTAGTCAAAAGGTCAGGGGCTATTGGGAGGGTAATTAGGACCATCTGGATCCCCTGCTAGTCAATGTTATTTTCTTCTGCAACCAGGTGGAGGTCTTTGCTTGTTCATTTCCTTATCTCTGTCTGTGCAGATGGCTAGGGTCAGGAGGGGCTGTTACATTCTCCTGTTCTCCGGAAAAGTACTGATAGACTTTAGTTTGACATGGGCCTATAATTCAAAAATATAGGTTTCATGACAATTAAAAGAAATAGAGGTTATAGGGTTAGTCTGATTCTTTCACTTCAGAGTCACACTTACCTTCTGCTACCTTCCATGCATTTGTCATCCCCACTCTGCTTGGCACACAGAAATATTCAGGAAAGCAAGGAGGACATGATTAACCTCTTACTTACAGAATGGGTTGTTAATCATTTTTTTATTTGGATGAACTGTTATGACTAATCCAAGCAGGACTTTTTATCCAGGGATTGCAAAAAGTAACTAGGCACACCTGGAAGTTCCTCAAACTTCACTACTTTCATACCCCAATTCTCCCTCCAAGTTCAAAGTACAGGGCTGCACAAAGTGAATACAAAGGCTATTTTCCTGATGTAAATGTTTGTTTATGTGGATACGTGGTAACTGAGTAAATAGATAAAATTTTCAGCATGTCAGATGAAAAACAGTCTTTGGAGAAAATTTAAGTAAAGAAGGGTTGGGGTGATAGAAGAGGGAAGAGAGGGAAGGGGGCTGATCTGTAGCTGAAATCAGGGGCAGGAGACAGTGCCATTGAGCACCTCTGTGGGAGCCTGTGCATCTGCTGCCTGAGGGGTTGAGCCTGCTGAGGATGCTGTGCCCTGAGCCTGCTGAGGATGCTGTG
>NW_026589667.1:0-29053 GCF_907164565.1 Psammomys obesus
GGAGCACTGGTTAGAGTTCTTTGCAAGAAGAAAATTCTTTTCTGCCTATGATGGTAGCTACTGGTATTTTAAAAATAATTTATTCAGTACATATATTTGAGTATTGTTGTATACACCTTTTCATCACAAAACTTTCTTCTCAAATGCAATCAATATTCTGGGATTGTTCAATATATGTCTGCAGAAATAGCACTAGTGTACAGAATAACCTCATTTACACACGTTGCCATTTGGATGTTAAGTGGACCAGATGCAGCACATCTGGATATCCATATGACAGTTGGACTGTGTTTGCAGAGTTCAGAAGAATCTCTTATTAAGGTTAGTGTATACATATTTATATACTCTACCATCTTAACCATATATGATTTTTGTAGAGTCTGATTTTGCACGTGACTCATGTTGTCTGAGATTGCAGTCACTACTGCTGCCATGATCTCGAATAATGCTCTAAAACAAAGGTTGGCATTGAGTCTGTTGCAGACTTACAGCCTTATAAAATAAAACCATGCAAAGCCAGCTACTGACACCTTTCGGAAAATGCAGCTCTCTCTAGTCATCCACTGCTCCGTAAGTGATGTGAGGGAGCATTCTTTTGATTGCTAGTGCAAATTCAAGGCAGGGTCAGCTGCTAATTTACGTCTCCCCGCAAAGACTGTGCCCTGTCTCGTGTAGTTGATGTACACCCAGTAACATTCTAGGACAGTTTTTTTTTTTGACCATGGTCAGTATAATGTAAAATTTGTTTAAATAGGTTTTTTAGATTACCATAATTCAGGTATAAACAATGTCTTACCGTGTCAAACTAACTTAACTTAAATGCCCAAGTCTTGTTCTCACTCTTCTAAAAATACTGAAAAATTAATTTATCATATGAAGAAGCATAAATAATATTCAAGCCAGCCAGTGGTGGTACATGCCTGTAATTCCAGCACTTGGGGAGATGGAGGCAGGTGAATCTCTGTGAGTTTGAGACAGCTAAGTCTACAAAGCAAGCCCAGGACAGCCAAGACTATACAGAGAAATCCTATCTTGAAAAAAACCAAAAAGTAAAAACAAACAAAACACACACACATACACATTTGAGCCAATGTCTCAGAGAAGCAGCCGACAAAAGCTCATATCTGTAATACATTGACCCATATGTATGGGCACATCTAACCATTCATGTTCAGCTGAACAAAACTTTTCATTAAGTAAAAATTCTATACTTACCACTTTTGAGAAAAATGTCCTTACTTTTTATTGCTTCTCATTTGTTTCCATGACTGATTTGTCTTTTTTCTTTCACTTAATTTGTACTTAGACTGAACTGTTTGCTATGTAGAAACAATTTAATTTGTGTTTGCTCCAGGAGTGTCTTTCTGGTCATGAAGAAGGAAGTCGGGGTCCACTTACCCTCCTGGGAGACTTTCTTTCCATCCTTGTTATTTCAAACTTATCAATAACTTTTGTAGACATTCCTTGTAGTAGTAAATCGATGGTGATTTTATGGCGAAAAGGGAATCTTGCAGAAGATTAAAACAAGTGGAATTGGAATTTATCAGCATTCCAGGGTGACTTAGTATTGAATTAGGTTTTAAAGCTCAAGATATTCAAATCTGGAGATTTTCCCGAAACTCCCCACACCCTCAGGAATAGGGTGAGCAGCCATTCACTATGTAGAGCCAGCTGCATCGCTGGCATTGTCTAACTCTCCATCCTTGGTCCATTCATTTTCTCATTGTTGCCTCTAAGTGATGACATCCAAATTATCACTTCATTCTTCCATAACAGATCAGATTTGCCATCATAATCAATAAAAGGTACTTCCTAGACTTTTCCACTGGAAAAAAAAATAAAAAAGAAAAGTAGCTGAACACAAGTCTGGGAGCTATAGCTATTCTTTGCTACTTTGTGATTCTTCTTCCTTCCACCCTTCCTCACCCGTTTTCTTCAACCTTTCCAACTCCCTAACACTAGATAAGAGAGACCAACAACAACTAACCACACCTGACAACAAAGCAACAACCCTCCCTGCCTCTTGGCTCCCCCTTTTGTTTTAAGTCATTAATTGTGTGTGTATAGTGGGAAATTAGAAAAATATATTTTCAATGAAATAAGTACTTTGTGGGTCAGTGGCCAAGGTTTTCAGGAGACCTCCAAGCCCTCCTGTTATTTCTGCTGGAGCAGCTTTGTCTCCTGATGTAGCAAAACAATAGCAAGTGAGAGAGAAATCCTATCACCTGCATTAATTTGCATCTCTCTTTTTACATAGGCCTGAATTTTAATTTCTCCTTTGAAATCTTCAACTATAATTTCTGGATTCACGACAAATCCTTGGGAAGTCAATTTACTTCTTCTTAAGACCATTCCTACTTGTCCCTGAGCACAAAGGACCATAAACTCCAGTAGTTATTTCATAACATTGAAGTTTTGGGGATAAGATAGGATGTTTACCTGTGGCTAAATATAGAGCCACATGGCCTGCATTGTTGTGCATTAAATCTCCAATGTTGAGTGGTTTGTTGGTCTGCATGTCACTCCTTGACTGAAACGGCTTGTATTTTTTGCTGTGGGGCCTTGAGGTAGGCCCCCAAAGCCATTTCCCAATGGTAAAAACTTAACTTGACTATCTCTTTTGGATAGTCACTCATTGATCCAATGAAAACCTTTGCCACATTGCCTGCACACCTCTGGAAACTTAAGCCTTTTTTTCTGGCTTATATTTAGAAAAAACATTGCCCTTAGAGATACCTTGTTCACAGTTTTGTTGCAAATGACTGTATTTTTCCTACAACTGAACCATCAGGCATTGTGATACCTACATAAATCTTGACTTGTGATACTAGAACGGTATGTGTGAGAATGGATATCCATTCATCCATAGGCAATGCCCATGCCTTTAATGGTCTAATATTTTTTTTTTGCATTTGGTATTTGTATATTTATATGCAAAAGTCTCTATCAACACCTGTCTTGCATCAGGGTCTGCTAGGGCTTTGTTCGCTGCAGAGACTAATGTTTATAAAAAACCAGTGAAGACTTCTCCACAGCCCTGTATACTATTTGTAAATGAGATGGATTTTTTTCCCCAGGCTCCTTTGTCCCAAGCTCTTAAAGCCACTAAGAGACATTGTTCTATAGTAGGATCCTTAAATTGAATCTGTTCTTGTATATCAGGGTACTGACTGTCACACAGAAACTGTTCTTTTACTATGTCAATCCCCTTTGCCGTATTTCGCTTTTCAATGTTTTCAGCTTCTTCCCTCCACCATGTTCACCATTGCAACTGTGAACCAGCCTCTAGTACAGATGTCATCAATTCCTTCCCATTCTTGGGGAATAATTCTATTTTAAGTGGCCCAGTTATTTAGAATTTGTTTCACATAAAAGGAGTGCCTCCCATATGACATCATGGCCTCTTTAAGACACTTTAATCTATAATTTCTGTAGAAAACCATGCTATCTCAGCATAACCTTGGTCCTCACCATTAGCAGACACATGCTGTATGATTACTGGAAAAGCTGATGGTGATTTCATAATCTCAGGTCGTTCTCCTTCAACTCTGGCAAAATGGTTAGTTTGAGATTAACCCTTTCTCTCAAAGTGGGCTGTCTCAACATATTGTTCTCCCACTTTCTCAGCTTTTCTCTGATCTTCCTTCCTTCCTTCCTTCCTTCCTTCCTTCCTTCCTTCCTTCCTTCCTCCCTTCCTTTTCTTCCTTCCTTTTCTTCTTTCTTTTCTTTTCTTTTCTTTTCTTTTTCTTTCTTCTTTTCTTTCTTTCTTTCTTTCTTTCTTTCTTTCTTTCTTTCTTTCTTTCTCTCTTTCTTTCCCTTCCTTCCTTCCTTCCTTCCTTCCTTCCTTCCTTCCTTCCTTCCTTCCTTCCTTCCTTCCTTCCTTCCTTCTTCCCTCCTCTTTCTTTCTTTCTTTCTTTCTTTCTTTCTTTCTTTCTCCTCCTGTGTAAATTTGCCACTTTTTTGTTCAATCCCTGGGACTGAACCTTTCTGTTCTCTTTTTTTCTGGTGGCCCTCACTTCCTCAGACTTCTACTTTCATCCAAAATTTTTCCACTTGCACAGAAAACTCTGCAACCCTTTCAGAAACGAGAGAGCTGAGTGACTCCTTTTGTTTTCACATTTTAGTCTTTGTTTGTTTGTTTCTCAGGCCTCTCTATTTCCACCTTCCAACTGCTCAACCATTTCTACCAACCTATTTTGAAACAGAATATAAGAAGAAGAAAAAGACCCCCCTGGAAACCAAGCAGGAGATATTCCAGGAGTAGCAGCCACAATAAATTTTTTTGCTGTCATCTTGAAAAACAAAATTCATTCCTTTGTCCCCTGCTGTTTTCTCTACAGAATTTGAAATCAAAATTTCCATTTTGTGTAGCCCTGCATTTAGGTGCCACTTGGAGCTGTTCTTTATAACTCTGTGGGTTCTTTCACCATTCTTCACATTTCCCCACCCTTTCAACCCCCTAACACTAGATAAGAGAGAAAAAAGGACAGAGAGGAAAGGAAAGGGATCCTTGAATGAAGTCAGTGGTTGGAAAGGGGATGATGTTAATGATAACATAATTAAACAACTTCCTGATGATTACTGGTATCGAGTTCCTCGGGGCAAATTTGATCTTCACCACCAGGATATCTAATTCTTCTTCTCCTCCTCCTTCTTGTTTCTTCTTTGCACATGACTACTTAACAAAACAGGACCAACACCAACCAACATCAACCAACAGCCCACCCCACATCTCAGGGCCCTAGAATTTATATACCCTCTGAAAAGTACCCAGAATTCCAAACATCACATAATCTCAGAAAATATCACACCCTCACCAGAGCATGAGGCAAATCATAGTCAGCTGCTGTGCACACTCTGAAGCAGCCACATGCCCACATACCTGGGATCAAAACAAAAACACATCCCAATAATATCTCTGTGTTTTTGAGAGAAACCACAACTCCCAAATTGTCTTTATAGGGAGCAAACCACTAAGCGGCTTCCATCTTTGGCTTCTGTATCAAGCTCTTGTTTTGAGTTCCTGCCTTGCCCTGGCTTCCCTTGAGGTTGACTACAACCTGAAAGCCAAATAAACTGTTACTTCCCCAAGGTATCTATGGCAATAGTATTTCATTACAGGAATTTGGAAGCAAATCAGAATAGTCTGCTGTGCTCTGCTAGTTTCCTGTCTATTTTCTTATTTTATTTTAAAGAAAGTAATCATTGTTCATATCAATTGTTGTATATAGATTGAAATAATAACAATAAATATTCTAAGATATGATAACAGAAAACAATATGGCAGTGAAGATGAGAAAAAAATACATTTTTTGTACTATATAAACACTTAGGGGAAAGTAAGCAAATATAAGAAGTTTGTAGTTATAGAACTTCCAATTTGGAGAAGTAATCCTACAATCCTACAGGAGGGAAAACGTCCATATGAGAGCGGATGGAAGAGGTACTAAAGGAACTGACATTTTCAACAGTACTTTAGAAAATGGAATTTAAATTTCACAGAGGTGCTCACAAAATCATACACTTAAACAATTTTTTAAACAATAATGATGCACTACAGCCAACCAAGGAGGTAATAAAAAACCCCAAATACTAGAAAGTATTGTTACAAGAATGGTGAAAAACTTATTTTTAATTTAGGAATACTAATATAAAACGTTATGCTAACAAATGAAGATAAGTAATAAATTCAAACAGGATGCCTTTTCAGTAAAAACAAGGTTGAGCCAACCCTGTCACAGGTCTCCAGCTTGTCCTGAGATGCCATCCTCCACATTCCTTTTCTCTCCCAGCTCTCTTGCCTCCCATTCCTGCTCTCTCCACATCTGATCCCACCATCATTCCCCACCCAATAACCTCTCTCTCCACGTTCCCTCTCTTCATCCTCTTTTGATGTCTATTTCATTTCCACTTCTGTGTGAGATTCAAGCATTCTCCTGTGGGTCCTCCTTGTTACCTAGCTTCTTTGGGTGTGTGGATTGTAGTATGGTTATCTTGTACTATATGGCTAGCATTCACTTACAAGTGAGTACATACCATGTTAGTCTTTCTGGGTGTGTGTTACCTCATTCAGGATGTTCTTTTCTAGTTCTGTCCACTTGCTTGAAAATTTCATGATTTCCTTGTTTTTAATAGCTGAGTAGTAATTCCATTGTATAAATGTACCACATTTTCTTTATCCATTGTTTTTTTTTTTTTTTTTTTTTTGTTTGAGGGACATCTGGGTTCTTTCTTACTATTATGAATAAAGCTGCTATGAACATAGTTGAACAAGTTTTCTTGTTGTATGTTGAAGCATCTTTCGGGTATATGCCAGGAGTGGTATAGCTGGGTTTTAAGTTAGAACTATTCCCAATTTTCTGAAACAGGGCCAGACTGATTTCCAAAGTGTTTGTACAAGCTTCTACTCCCACCATTAGTGGCGGAGTGTTCCCTTTCTCCATATCCTTGCCAGCATGTGGTCTCTCTTGAGTTTTGATCTTAGCCATTCTGATAGGTGTAAGATGGAATCTCAGAGTCCTTTTGATTTGCATTTCCCTAATGACTGAGGATGTTGAACAATTTTTTCTTTCTTTTTTAATTAATTAATTAATTAATTAACTAATTAATTAATTTTGACAAGGTTTTTCTGTGTGTAGCCTTGGCTATTCTAGACTCATGTTGTAGACCAGGCCTGCCTCAAACTCACAGAGATCTATGGCCTCTGCCTCCCCAAGTGCTGGGATTATAGGTGTGCACCATCATTCCCAGCTTCTTGAGTCTATTTTTAAGTGCCTCTCTGCCATTAGAGATTCATCAGTTGAGAAGTCTCTGTTTAACTCTGTGCCTCATTTTTTAACTGGATTATTTGGTTTGTGGGTGTTTAATTTCTTGAGCTCTTTATATAGTTGGATATTAGAACTCTGTTGATACACCTAGCAGTGGGGGACATGGAGACTAGTGGTCATGTCTTAGGCAGGCAGGACTTCAGTGGAGAAAGAGAGACAACAACCCACTCACAAAACCTTTGACCCCAAATTTAACCTGCCTACAAGACGTGCAGGGATAAAAATAGAGCAGAGATTGAGAGAATGCCCAAGCAATGACTGGCCCAACCTGGGACCCAGTTCATGGGAGAGAGTAATGATGCTCTGCTCTGCTTGCAGACAGGAGCCCAGCATAATTGTCCTCTGAGAGGCTCCACCAGCAGCAGATGGAAACAGATGCAGAGACCACAGCCAAACAGGAGGACCTTTGGGAAGAGAGAGAGAGAGAGAGAGAGAGAGAAGTAACTTAGGCCCATGGGGGCTTACAGAGACTGAAGTACAAACCAAAGAGCATGCACGGCCTGGATTTAGGCCCCCAACACATATGAAACTGATGGGCAGCTTGGTCTTCATGTGCATCCCGTAGCAAGAAGAGAGGAGGATGTCCTCTCTCTTGGAGGACTGTATTGCCTGCTTTTGCCTCCCTTTCTCATAGATGTGCTGCCTTGTCTGGCCTCAGTGGAAAAGGATGAGATTAGTCCTGATGCATCTTGATGTGATGGTGCAGGTTGGTAAGGGGGGAGGCTTTTGTTTTCTGAGGACAAGGGGAGGGTGGAAAGGGTGAAGATGGTGAGAGTCTAGGATGGGGAGGAGTAGAGAGTGAGGGCTTCAATCAGATGTAAAATGAAAAAATAAAAACATGAATGAACAACAAAACAAAACAACAAAGTTGAATTTAAGAAAAATGCAAAACCTTCTTATAAATATTCTAATAAAGGAGGCAAAAAGGTGGTCTTCTGGAAGTAGATTAGCATAGTGGTTGCCAGATGTAAGGAAGGGTATGGGGAAGGGAGGGTGAGAGGAGATAATAGACAGGCATGTATGCAGCTGGGAAAAAGGAAGGCTCCGGATGCCGTGGAGCACAGTTGGAGGACTGCTGTTGGCAACAACGTGTTGCTTATTTTAAAATGACTGGGAGAAGGGCATTTGAATGCTCTGTATACAGAGATGCTAAACACCCAAAGCAAAGCGTACATCAGCTATGCTGACTGTATCAGTACACAATGTATGATTGGACTGCAGTCTCATGCTCTGCCTAGTTATTCTCTGGCTAGTTAATAGATCTTTTGAGAGTAAAGACAGGTTAGGAGAAAACATTGATACACTAATGCACTTAGAAAAAGAATGTGTAAGATGGGAACATATGATTTTAGATAACATAGGTCAATGGAATAACATCCTCAGAAAGACTTGTGCAATGAAAATGTTAAGACACTGAAAAATGGAACTGAGAATACTAAAAGATGGAGAGACCTCCATTGCTCATGAATTGGCAGGATTAACATAATGAGCATGGCCACCTTATCAAAAGTAATCTATAAATTCAATGCAACGCCCATTAAATTTTAATGCAATTCTTCTCAGAAACTGAAAATAATATTAAATTTCATATAGAAACACAAAAGTCAAGATGATCCCCAAACAACAAAAGAATGACTGAAGGTATCACCATTCTGGATTTTCAAGTTATGCTACAAAGCTGCAGTAGTAAAAACAGCTTGGCATTTACATAAGAACACTCACTGATTAATGAATTGAGGAATATACTCTACAGACACCTGATTTTTTTTAATGAAGAGACCAATAATACACATTGGTGAGAAGATAGCATCTTCAACAAATGCAGCTGGTCAAACTGGATAGCTACATGTAGAAGAATGAAACTAGATCCTTCTCCCTCAACATGCATAAACTCTACTGCAGATAGATCAAGGACCCCAATGCAAGAGTAAAACATGAAACATGTGAGTAGTCTCTTTAAAAATAGAACATACATCAGCCTCTAGTTTATTTCCATAGTCCTAGGGAAATAAAATCTAGAGTCCCTAGCTGTTAGTTAATTCAAGCCAAAGGGAGAACTGTACAAATGACATTGTTACAGAAAAATGTGAGAAAGGTTCATGGATCTACTTGGGAAATGAGGTGGAAAGATTACAAGAGCTCTAGGAGTTGATGACTTCAAGGGAACTGCGCCTTCCAGATGCAACAGTAATGATACACATATGAACTCACAGAGACTGACAGCATGCACAATAGCCCACAGATTCCAGCCAGACAAAATCCTGGCACATGAGAAAGGGCAGTGGACACAAAGTCCCTCCCCCAACCAAGAAGCTCTTTGCAACTGATACCTGCTGGGAAAGGGAAAACAGTTTCCTTCAGTGGAGTGTCACTGGGTATATCAACTACATTCTCAGGGAAGCCCCATGCCCAGGTGTAGTTGACCAACACAAAATAAACTCCATATTTTATTTTGTTTTGTTGGTGTATGTCTGTGTGTGTGTGTGTGTGTGTCTGTGTGTGTGTGTGTCTGTGTGTGTGTGTGTGTGTGTACATGAGTATGCTTGGGCTTTTGGATTTGTTTTGGTCTTTTTTATGTTACAGATTTTCTTTGTTTTGAAATTTTTTGTATTTTTTTTTGTGTGTATGAGGGTGGGGACATGAAGTCATGTGGTTGGGTGGGTAGGGAGATGGGTGGGATCTGGGAGGAATTGGAGAGGGCAAATAATATGATTAAAATATACTGTATAACAATCAGAAGAGATAAGAAAAAAACCTGAAATAGATATGAAAATAAAAATGGTATGTGGTAATTAAATACAATGAATAAGGGGCTGGAGAGACAGCTCAGTGGTAAGGATACTAGCTGCTCTTACAGAGGAACCAGATTCCATTTCCAGTACCCACATGATAGTTCACGACCATTGGTAAGCCCAGTCCCAGGAGATTGGATGTTCTCTTCTGTCCTCCACTGGTACTGCATGCACGGTGTACAGACATACATGTAAGTAAAATACCCATATAGACAAAATACTAGTAAAGGTTAACAATTTTAAAATGAATAAAATCAAAGGTCTGTTCCTAAGTAGCACGTGGAAGGTACTAGGGATGGAAGGCTGAGATACTGGAGTGTTATTGACTTGGAATTTTGGAGGGCCATTTAAAAATGAGATCATAGTTAAAGCAGATAAAATTCTGGGGTGACTTAAGATGTAAGAAATGGAGGTCATGGGGGATCCAAGATGGCAGTGACGAGCGTGCAACATATCTGAGGGGCAAAGATCTGAAACTCCGAAATTGGTGAGTGAAGGGGCTGCTGAACCCAGAACGACGACATTAAGGCTTCCAGGGAGAAAGGGGACTAACCGTGAACTGAGACCATTTAGATTCGGGTCACCTGCGGACTCCTCTATGGACTTCTCCTGGGGGCTCAATCCCCAGGGACTTCCCCATATCCACCTCCCTACTCCCTCTTTGGCAGAGGCTGCAGAGACAGTCCACAGCATCTGCCACAGAGCATAGTGCCCAGCCTGCGGTGCCGGCTGCTCCTAGCAAAGAAACCCCTGCTCAGGATCTGGGACAGAGAATACTCAATTCCCCCCCACCCCCACCATACACTCTCCTGGGACCGGCTGCCATAATCCTTCCCTGGCTGAGGTGAAGGTGACCTGCAGAGTCATCCACAGAGCACAGTGCCAGTAGCTCCTAGCACAGAGCACAGTGCTAGAGGACACCAAGATCTGCTACTACAGCACCACTGAGCTGACTGTTAGCCTACACCTGCATTTGCTCCTGCAGGATCAAATCAGAAACCCTGTGCTTCCCAATTGGTCCTGCTAGATAGTGAGTGCACCTTCAAGTGAGTGCTTGCAGAGGCCCAGATCCAGGGCCCCTCTACACAAGCAGCCAGATGAGAGATCCCTACCACCCACACCGCTAGTGGGGGCAACAAAGGGATTCTTGAAAGAGCATTCTCAACACTGAAGCCCCTGCTCTGCGGGTCTACCCAGTGAATTCCAGGCAAACAATTCCTGGGGCCCAGACAGATCTGCATACCAGTGGCTCATAGGCGACTGAAGTAGTCAGGGAATCTGCGCCTGCGCGTTGTGCCCACTAACAGCACCTGCAAATAGTGTCAGCGTCACATTTCTCACTTAGGGACAGCTGAAATATCAAGACAGACTCTCAGACCTCTTTTATCTTCCTGAAAAACATTCCAGAAGCCAGAAAAAGATGGACCCAGTCTGAAGTACAGACTCCAGGAACAAACAGTGAGGCTACATGTTTTATTTGTTGTAAAAATTTACTATTGATATATCTTTTAGTAAAGCTGTGGTTAATGCTACACACAGCTGTATATCCAATTCACCACACAGAGACTGGGATTTATTAACCTAGATCACAATGCTGGGCAATAGTTGTTCCATCCTAAACCTCCAAGCCCATGTAGTTTTTACCATTCAGATTTCTCATATTATACTTGCTTTTAGTGACATATGAGGTCCAGTCCATCTCTCCACATCGTTCCAAGACCTCTCCCCAGCCTCTTTTCCCAACTTTCTCCTCTCTGTTCCTCCTCTGCCTCCCACTTCTTTCTGTCCTCTGGCTCCTCCCTCTCCCATCTATTCTTTCCTCTCCATTGCTCAACATTGTGGCTGGTTGTTTTATTTTGGCATGTTTACACAAAGTTGAGACAGGTGGTGCTTAGAATAAGTATCACAATGCAATGTCTGGATTGGAAGACCTGTTTAAAAAAACTTCAAGTCTCTGAGGAAAGAAATAGAAGAGGATATCAGAAGATGGAAAGATCTCCCATGCTCATTAATCGGTAAGATTAACATAGTGGAAATGGCCATCCTGCCAAAAGAAATCTACAGATTGAATGCAATTCCCATCAAAATACCAACACAATTCTTTACAGAACTTGAAATAAAAATTCTCAACTTCATATAGAAAAACAAAAAACCTAGAATTGCCAAAACAATTCTGTACAACAACCAATCATCTGGAGGTATCTCCATCCTTGATCTCCAGCTGTACTACTGAGAAATAGTAAACAAACAAACAAACAAAAAAACAACTGCATGGTATTGGTATAGAAACAGAATGGTGGATCAATAGAACCAACTAGAATACCCAGAAATAAACCCACGCACCTATGGATACTTGATTTTTGACAAAGAAGCCCAAACCATACAATGGAAAAAAAAAAAGCATCTTCAACAAATGGTGCTGGGCTAACTGGATGTCTAAATGCAGAAATATGCAAATAGATCCATATTTATCACCCTGAATAAAACTAAAGTCCAAGTGGATGAACGACCTCAACATAAAACCAGACACACTAAGTTCTTTAGAAGAAAAAGTGGGAAAGAGCCTAGAACTCATTGGTACAGGAGACAACTTTCTGAACAGAACACCAACAGCATAGGCTCTAACATCAACAATCAATAAATGGGACCTCATGAAAAGCTTCTGTAAAGCAAAGGACACTGTCAACTGAACAAAACAACTGCCTACAGACTGGGAAAGGATCTTCACCAATCCTATATCTGACAGAGGGCTAATATCCAGAGTACATAAAAAACTAAAGAAGTTAAAAAGGAACAAATCCAGTAATCCAATTAAAAAATGGGGTACAAAGCTAAACAGAGAATTCTCTGTAGAGGAATATAGAATGACAAAGAAACACTTAAAGAAATGTTCAATGTCCTTAGTTATCAGGGAGATGGAAATCAAAACGACCCTGAAATTTCACCTTATACCCATCAGAATGGCTAAGATCAAAAACTCAAGTGGCAATACATATTGGAGAGGATTTGGAGAAAGGGGAACCCTCTTCCATTGCTGGTGGGAATGTAAACTTGTACAACCATTTTGGAAATCAATTTGGCCCTTTCTCAGACAATTAGGAGTAGCGCTTCCTCAAGATCCAGCTAATACCACTCCTAGGCATATATCCAAAATATGCTCAAGTACACAATAAGAACATTTGTTCAACCATGTTCATAGCAGCTTTATTTATAATAGCCAGAACCAGGAAACAACCCAGGTGTTCCTCAGCGGGGAAATGGATACAGAAATTGTGGTACATTTACACAATGGAATACTATTCAGCAATTAAAAACAAGGAAATCATGAAATTTGCAGGCAAGTGGTGGGATCTAGAAAAGATCATCCTGAGTGAGGTGTCCTAGAAACAGAAAGACACGCACAGAACATGCTCACTTATAAGTGGATACTAGACATATAATAAGGGATAACCCTACAATAATCTAAACACATAAAGAAGGCAAGCTAGAAGTAGGACCCTGGGTAAGACAATTAATCCTCACTCAGAAGGGTGAACAGGATGGACATTGGAAGAAAGAGAAAGCAGGAAACAGGACAGGAGCCTACCACAGAGGGCTTCTGAAAGACTCTACCCAGCATTGTATAAAAGCAGATAATGAGACTCATAAACAAACTTTGGGCAGAGTGCAGGGAATCTTAGGAAAGAAGAGGGAGATAGTAAGACTTGTAGAGGACAGTAACTCCACAAGGAGAGTTACAGAACCAAAATATCTGGGCACAGGGGTCTTTTCTGAGACTGATATACCAATCAAGGACCATTCATGGATATAACCTAGAACCCCTGCTCGAATGTAGCCCATGGCACCTCAATATCCCAGTGGGTTCCCTAATAAGGGGAACAGAGACTCTCTATGACATGAACTCAGCGCTCTTTGAGCATCTCCCCTGGATGGGGGAGAAAAAGCCTTGACATGCCACAGAGGAGGACAATGCATCCAGTTCAGATGAGACTGCATAAGCTAGGGTCAGATGGAAAGGGATGAGGACCTTCCCTATCTGTGGACTTGGAGAGGGGCATAGGAAGAGATTAGGGAAGGAGGGTGGGGATTGGGAGCAGAGAAGCAAGGGGGCTACAGCTGGGATACAACGTGAATAAACTGTAATTACTATAAAAATGAAAATGAAAAAAATTGAGGTCACTAAAACAGTAGCTTTGATATATGCTTTTCCAGGATCACTCAAGAAAAGCAAAATAGAACATTCAGCTACACAAACATATCATGCCTGCACACTTAGACTTCTCTTTTACATGCTGCACAATTACCACCCTATTCTTTTAGCAGAATCCCAGATGACAATGAGAAAATTTGGAATAGTATCGCCAAGTTAATATAGTCTATTTATTGAATGAAGTTTTTCAAAATCATCAAATGCAGTTGTCACAGATAGGAGGGATTTTTCTTCTTACAAAGAACTCTTCCCAGGGCCCCCTTTATCTCCCTGTTCCTCAGGCTGTAGATGAAGGGGTTCAGCATGGGAGTCACCACTGTGTACATCATAGCCATGACAGTCTCCTTCACAGTGGAATTACTGGCAGATGGACATAAGTAGAGACCAATAATTGTCCCATAGAACAGTGACACAACAGACAGGTGGGAACCACAGGTGGAGAAGACCTTGTGAATACTTCGAGCAGAGGGGACCTTAAGAATGGAGGAGACAATTCGTGCATAGGACACAACAATGAGTAGGAATGGAACAACAATAACAAGCCCTCCCATAATAAATATCACCAGCTCGTTAACATGTGTGTCAGAGCACGACAGCTTCAGCAAAGGAGATATGTCACAGAAGAAGTGGGGAATCACATTGTCCTTACAGAAAGAGAGTCTGGCCATGAGCAGGGTGTGCAGCATGGCATGGAATGTGGTCAGAACCCAGGACAGCACCACCAGACTCCCACAGAGCTTGGGGCTCATGATGCTGCTGTAATGAAGGGGGAAGCAGATGGCCACATAGCGGTCATAGGCCATGACCACAAGAAGGAAACTCTCAAGGTCTGCAAAATACAGGTAGAAGTACAGTTGAGCCAGGCAGCCTGCATAGGAGATAGATGGAACTTGGCTCTGCATGTTCTGCAGCAACTTGGGCATTGTGACAGAGGAAAAGCAGAGGTCAGAGAAGGACAAGTTGCTGAGAAACAAGTACATGGGTGTGTGGAGATGAGAGTCCAGTTGAATGAGGATAAGGATAATGAGGTTTCCCAGGACAGTGGTGAGGTACATGGCCAGAAACAGGGCATAGAAAAGGTGCTGGTACTCTGGGGGGATGGGCAGGCGCAGGAGGAGGAACTGGGAGATGACAGTTTGATTCCCTTCTGTCATATTCTTTCTCCTTTACCTTTAAGAGAAAAATGACACAGATCCTTAGAAATACAATTGAAATGTACAGATTTCTATGTTTTTCGTCTAGGTTCTTTATTCCTTTTTAAACCAGTTGATCTCATAACCATAATTATAAACTGATAATCTCTGTAATCACCGATTACCTCTTTTTTTTAACCATCTTATATGTTTCAGCATGCTATCATTTCTTTAATGTATTTAGCTACTTGCTTCTGTGACATCAATATGTTAGTTTTTGTCTTACCTGTCTGAATGGCCGTCCTCGGCACTTGTAATTGGCTCCTTTCTCTTAGCATCTACTACACATTGATGGTTCTCATGATTCTGAAACTTTCTTAATACCTCCATATATAGATTTGTTTATATTAGTGCCTTAAATTGCTCTCTGAAACTCAGCTGTGAAAGTCTTTGTAACCTTCAGAACTCTGTCTCGTTGCTTAGTAGTCATCATCTCTTGGATATGTCATAGGCATGTCAAGTGCAGCAGATCCAAGTGATACCATGATTCCACTTTGCTCTTTCCCAGCTTGCCCTTCTCAGTCTTCTCTCAGTTCTTTAAGGTGACATTTAGGAAATGATTAATTCAATGTCTGCAAGCCCCAAATCAAATACAAAATCTGTCAATTTTATTTCTCTTTCTAGAACTATCAATCTAGCAAACCCTGTAGCTGCTCTCCACCATTCTACATCATTCAGTCAATGTCTCAACACCACATTCCCAGACTAGGTTGGCAACTAAATGATGCCGACAATGTAAACACAAGATTACTAATATATAAACCATTAGCTTTTTGAGTAAATTAATGTGATGAGCTTTAGGAAATCAGTTAAAGGATTTAACATTATTAACACTCATTTTATTCAAGCCAACTCCAATAATATCCAAAGCTCTTATCGTGTTTTCAAATGATGCTGTATTACCCATGAAGTGTTGCACCTGTGTGCTGCTCTTTTCCAATGCTATCCTTAAAAGTCATAATTTCTTGCTTCCAGCATTTTAAACTTGCTCTTTCACTTGCCTATAATTTCCTCTTCTCTTAAGCCCCTTCACCGATGTTAGCCTCATATATCTCTCATAGATATTACATGCCACTTGCTAATCAAACATTTTCATTCTGGATTGAGATCTGCTGTCATGCTCTCGCGGCATCCAATGCTCCTCTCGCCTGGCTCAGTGCTCGGATCATGATTTCTGTAGAGTTCCCACCAGGCTGTGCACTACATGAGGGACAGGCCATGGCATCCTTCATCTAGCAGCAGGGCCAGCACATGGCCTAGTGCTTGTGTGAGAGCAGTAGTCAGAAATGTTTGCTAGTTGTGCCTCAGTCTGAGACAGAGCCTTTAAACATTAAAGGCCACAGACCACCACTAAATTAGAACCAATATCCATACGAAATTTTCCCCAAGGGTTGGGTGTGGTGGTACAGTGCTTTTAATGCCAGTACTCTGGAGACAGAGGCAAGCAGATCTTTGTGAGTCTGAGGCCAGTCTCATCTACATAGAGTTCCAGGACAGCCATGATAACATCATGACTCTGTCTCAAAACATACTTTCCCAAATTCATAATCATTAGACTTGATCATTTAGCTAATGATCTAAATTTGACAGTAGTCAATGGGACAAATGCTATTGTATTTATTTAAAAAAATAGGAATATGTCTGATGCATTAGACCAGCAGACTAAAAGTAAAGGAAATACCCTCTGTAATGTGATGAACCTCATGCAGTCAGTGAAGGTAAGAGGAAAACGTGCAGTTTCCTCAGTAAAAATCCCGTCTCCAGACCTCCTTGTGCTCAGGTGTGCAACCTCTACTCAGCCTGGAGACTCCTCTGCCGACTGGCTTTACAGACATTGATCAGTTCTCAGTATCATGTGGGCTCAAAAAAACCTACCCAGACCAAGACACACACACACACACACACACACACACACACACACACACACACACACACACTTCTGTTTTCTTCTCAACAATGCCAACATGTTGCAGTATGTTTTGAAGTTGACAAAGAAAGCAGGTCTGCCCTCAGTGATCCAGTAAGCTTTGTACCTTCTTCAGTAATTCTCAATCAAGACACCTTATAGGTATCCCCTAGAAGATAGTGTATTTTACATTAAATAGAAACTACCTGGACTTCTGTGAAAACATGAATTCTGGTTCTGTAGCTCCGAGCCTACATTATAAATGGAACACCAGGCAAGGACACGTGGGTGCTGGAGTAGGCAGTACTTACATTATCACTTAAAAATATTGATTGTTGAGTTCCATCAGATGAAGTTAATGTCTTTGTGGTTAAAGTTTATTAATGTACCATAACAAAGTCAAAGGAAGTCATTATTGTCACAGTGCAGCAGGTGTAATCTTAGGAAAATAATTCCTCAGCAATTAAAAAAGGAACTATGCCAAGAATAAAATAATTCAGATGGTAACTATTAATTCAAATATCTTCAGGATGTGGCAAAGTCTCTGAAGGGAGAGATGACAAAGAAGGAAATTATTATATCTGCAAAGCCTTCCTACAGAGCATCATACACTGCAGGACGCTGAAACCCTTGGGCTGGAAGGACAGTGCAACCCATCTGCCCAGCTGCCAACTCATCCAGAATGTTTGAGGCTGACACACAGTCCCTGGTATAATATGCTTCTCGTTATTCACTGTGGCCATAGGAAAAATAGTCTCTGGACAACAGCATCTGCATCGCCCTTTTCCTGTCTCTCCTTACAGTCATCTCTGGGCTTAAGAGGCTCTGTATCCCAGAGGAGGCCAGATCCTGAACAACTCATTAGTGTAATTATCCAGGACCTTTCTAGGACCAGATCTTAGTTGTGACTGAATACAGTCATTGATCATGTGTTACTACACTTAGAGGGAACGTGAAGAAGAGAAGTCATAGGTAGATGCTTATTAATAACTTGTTCAGGGGATGAGCTGGATTCCCATGTTACTTGACCTTGTATTTTGAGGAATAATTAGGAATAATTAGGAATAATATAGGAATAATTAAACTTCATAATTTAAAAGAATATATGAATATGAAAATGTACAGAAGCCATTATTTGCTCTTGGAGAGACCATCACCATGAAAAACACATTTTTTTTGAAAATTTTTTTTAAAATTTTATTTTTCTCATTAGTTACAGTTTGTTAATTCTGTATCCCAGCTGTATCCCTCATTCCCTCCCCAATCCCACCCTCCCTCCCTCATCTCCACCCTGCCCCTTTCCAAGTCCACTGATATGGGAGGACCTCCTCCCCTTTCATATGACTCCGTTTTGTCAGGTATTTTCAGGACTGGCTGCAAAGTCCTCCTCTGTGGCCTAACAGTACTGCTCCTCCCTTGGGAGGTGGGGAGGTTAAAGAGCCAGTCATTGAGTTTCTGTTAGAAATAGTCCTTGTTCCCCTTACTATGGAAAACCAATTGATTACTGAGCTATCATGGGTCACATTCGAGCAGAGGTTCTAGGTTCTATCCTCTCATGGTCTTTGGTTGAGTGTCCATCTCAGAAAAGACCCTGTGCCCAGATATGTTTGGTCCTTGTGGAGCTCCTATCCTTTTCACATCAAACTCCCCTTCTTTCATATGATTCCCTGCACTCTGCTGAGGGTTTGGTTATGAGTCTTAGTATCTACTTTGGAACACTGCTAGGTAGAGTCTTTCAGATGCTTTCTGCGGTAGACTCCTGTCATACATTCAATGCATATCCCATTTGTCTTTCTAAATGAGGATTGATCATCATACCCCGTGTCCGCTTTCTTGATTATCTTCTTTAGGTGTATAGATTTCATTATGTTTATCATATCTTTTAGGTCTATATAAGCGAGTATATTCCATGTTTGTCTTTCTCCTTCTGGGATACTTCACTCAGAAAGATCTTTTCTAGATCCCACCATTTGCCTGCAAATTTCATGATTTCCTCTTTTTTGATTGCTGAGTAGTATTCCATTGTGTAAAAATACCACAATTTCTGTACCCATTCCTCCATTGATGGACATCTGGGTTGTTTCCAGGATCTGGCTATTACAAATAAAGCTGCTACAAACATGGTTGAGCAAATGTCCTTATTGTGTACTTGAGCAAATTTTGGGTATATGCCTAGCAGTGGTATAGCTGGGTCTTGAGAAGCACTATTCCTAGTTATCTGAGAAAGTGCCAGATTGACTTCCAAAGTGGTTGTACCAGTTTACATTCCCACCAGCAATGGAGGAGGGTTCCCCTTTCTCCACAACCTCTCCAGCATGTGTTGTCACTTGAGTTTTTCATCTTGGCCATTCTGATGGGTGTAAGGTGAAATCTCAGGGTTGTTTTGATTTGCATTTCCCTGATGGCTAATGACGTTGAGCATTTCTTTAAGTGTTTCTCTGCCATTCTATATTCCTCTACAGAGAATTCTCTGTTTAGCTCTGTTCCCCATTTTTTAATTGGATTACTTGGTTTGTTGCTTTTCTGCTTCTTTAGTTCTTTATATATACTGGATATTAGCCCTCTGTCAGATAAAGGGTTGGTGAAGATTCTTTCCCAATCTCTAGGCAGTCGTTTTGTTTTGATGACGGTGTCCTTTGCTTTACAGAAGCTTTTCAGTTTCATGAGGTCCCATTTATTGATTGTTGCTCTTAAAGCTTGTGCTGTTGGAGTTCTGTTCAGGAAGTTGTCTCCTGTGCCAATGAGCTCTAGGCTGTTCCCCACTTTTTCTTCTAACAGATTTAGCGTATCTGGTTTTATGTTGAGGTATTTGATCCACTTAGACTTTAGTTTTGTGCAGGGTGATAAATATGGATCTATTTTCATTTTTCTGCATGTAGACATCCAATTAGACCAGCACCATCTTTTTTCCATTGAATGGTTTAGGTTGCTTTGTCAAAAATCGAGTATTCATAGGTACATGGGTCTTCTATTCGGTTCCATTGATCCTCCTTATATTTCTGTGCCAATACCATGCAGTTTTTATTACTATTGCTCTGTAGTACAGCTTGAGATTGGGGATGGAGATACCTCCAGATGATCTGTTGTTGTACAGGGTTGTTTCGGAGATTCTGGGTTTTTGTTTCTCCATATGAAGCTGAGAATCTTTTTTTTCAAGGTCTGAAAAGAATTGAGCTGGTATTTTGATGGGAATTGCGTTGAATCTGTAGATTGCTCTTGGTAGGATGGCCATTTTCACAATGTTAATCTTACCAATCCATGAGCACGGGAAATCTTTCCATCTTCTGAGATCTTCTTCAATTTCTTTCTTCAGAGACTTGAAGTTTTTCTTAAACAGGTCTTTCACTTGTTTGGTTAATGTCACCCCAAGGTACTTTATGTTATTAGTGGCTATTGTGAAGGGTGTTGTTTCCCTAATTTCTTTCTCAGTTCTTTTGTCTTTTGTGTACAAGAGGGCTTCTGATTTTTTTGAGTTGATTTTGTATCCTGCCACTTTGCTGAAGGTGTTTATCAGCTGAAGGAATTCTCTGGTTGAATTTTTGGGGTCACTCATGTATACTATCATATCATCTGCGAATAGTGACACTTTGACCTCTTCCTTTCCAATTTGTATCCCCTTGATCTCCTTTAGTTGTCTTATTGCTCTGGCTAGGACTTCAAGTACTATGGAAAAACACATATTTTAAAATATGTTTTTTTTACCACTTTCCCAAGTGGTATTCTCTGAGTAAAACATAAGTCTGTATAAACAGCCCTCAAGATATATTACCATGATGCCAAAAAGAATTAGAATTTATGACTCAACTTATTATACCTCTCAACAGATGCAAAGGATAGGAATAAAAACAATGTTTGATGAATTCCTTAAGATTATCTTTCTTCATGCCAAGAAAGAAGCAGCCTAGATTCCCATGTCAAATCAGGGTTTCCTGAACTCAATTGCGCTCATGATCCCTATGTGCCTGGGTGCTTGACAAGAACTTCCAGGATTTACTGTTCACCATGCTGGATTCTGGCCTGGCTTTGGTGCAAATATTTCTGTGTTCCAGTTCATTGGTTTTGGAGTGGAAAGTTTACTCTGCATTATTTTTTGTTGAAAGGATATAACAACTTGTCCATTATCTCCTTTTTTTCTTAAATTTTTATTCTTTTATATTAATTACAGTTTATTTAGTTTGTTTCCCAGCCATAGCCCCCTCCCTCATTCCCTCCCAACCCCACCCTCCCTCCCTCATCTCCCCCCTTCCCCTCTCTAAGTCCATTGATATAGGAGGTCCTCCTCCCCTTCCATCTGATCCTAGCTTATCAGATCTCTTAAGGACTGGCTACAGTGTCCTCCTCTGTGGTCTAGCAAGGCTGCTCCTCCCTCATGGGGATGGGAGATCAAAGAGACAGCCATTGAGTTCATGTCAGAGACAGTCCCTGTTCCCCTAACTAGGGAACCCACTTGGATACTGAGCTGCCATGGGCTACATCTGGGCAGGGGTTCTAGGTTATATCCATTCATGGTCCTTGGTTGGAGAAACATAAAAGACCCCTGTGCCCAGATATATTTGGTCCTTGTGGAGCTCCTGTCCTCTCCAGGTCATACTAACTCCGCCTTCTTTCATATGATTCCCTGCACTCTGCCAAAGTTTTGGTTGTGAGTCTCAGCATCTGCTTTGATACACTACTAGGTAGAGTCGTTCAGAGGCCCTCTGCGGTAGGTTCCTGTCCTGTTACTTGTTTTCTTCTACTTCTAATGTCCAGTATTCCTAATTGTCTGAGAAAGCGCCAGATTGATTTCCAAAGTGATTTTACAAGTTTACATTTCCACCAGCAATGGAAGAGGGTTCCCCTTTCTCCACAACCTATCTAGCATGGGTTGTCATTTGAGTTTTTTATTTTAGCCATTCTGATGGGTGTAAGGTGAAATCTCAGGGTTGTTTTGATTTACATCTCTCTGATTGCTAAGGATGTTAAGCATCTCTTTAAGTGTTTCTTCGCCATTTGATATTCCTCTACAGAGAATTCTCTGTTTAGCTCTGTACCCCATTTTTTAATTGCATTGCTTGATTTATTGCCTTTTAACTTCTTTATTTCTTTATATATTCTGGATATCAGCCCTCTGTCATATATAGGGTTGGTGAAGATCCTTTCCCAGTCTGTAGGCTGTGGTTTTGTTCTGATGACAGTGTCTTTTGCTTTACAGAAGCTTTTCAGTTTCACGAGGTCTCATTTATTGATTGTTACTCTTAGAGCCTGTGCTGTTGGTGTTCTGTTCAGGAAGTTGTCTCCTGTATCAATCAGTTCTAAGTTCTTCCCCACTTATTTTTCTAACTGGTTTAGTGTATTTGGTTTTATGTTGAGGTCTTTGATCCACTTGGATTATAGCTTTTATGTGTTCTTGTATTCGGTTTGCAAGTATTTTATTGAGTATTTTTGCATCAGTGTTCATAAGAGAGATAGGTCTGAAGTTCTTTATTTTTTTGTTGGGTCTTTGTGTGGTTTAGGTATGTGGTTACAGAATGAGTTTGGTAATGTTCCTTCTGTTTCTATTTTGTGGAATACTTTGAAAAGAATTGGAGTTGGCCCTTCTTTGAAGGTCTGGTAGAATTCTGCACTGAAACCATCTGGCCCAGGGCTTTTTTTTGGAAGAGAGACTGTTGATGACTCCTTCAATTTCCTTGGGGTATAGAGGAATATTCAATCTTTCTACCTGATCTTGACTTAATTTTGGCAGATGGAATCTATCAAAAAAATAGTCCATTTCCTTTAGATTTTCAAATTTTGTGGCCTATAGGTTTTTGTAGTATGACTTAATGATTGTTTGGATTTCCTCAATGTCTGTAGTTATATCCTCCTTTTCATTTCTGATTTTGCTGATTTGGATATTTCTCTCTGCCTTTTAGTTAGTTTGGCTAAGGGTTTGTCTATCTTGTTGATTTTCTAAAGAACCAGCTCTTGGTTTCATTGATTCTTTGAATTGTTTTATTTGTTTCTACTTTATTGATTTCAGCCCTGAGTTTGATTACTTCTAGCCGTCTGCTCCCCTTGGGTGTACCTGCTTCTTTTTTTTTCCTAGGGCTTTCAGTTGGGCCATTAAGTTGCTTGTATGAGATGTTACAAATTTCTTCTTGAAGGCTCTCAGTGCTATGAATTTTCCTCTGAGCACTGCTTTCATTGTGTCCCATAAATTTGGGTATGTTGTACCTTCATTTTCATTGAATTCTAGGAAGTCTTTAATTAATTAATTAATTAATTAATTTCTTAACCCAGCTGTCATTGAGTAGCAGTTGTTCAGTTTCCATGTGCAGTAGGCTTTTTGCTATTTCTGTTGTTGTTGAGGTCCAGCTCAGGCATCAACAACATGTCCATGGTGGTCAGACAGAGTACAAGGGATTATTTCAATCTTCTTGTATCTGTTGAGCCTTGCTTTGTGGCCAACTATATGGTTTATTTTGGAGAAGGTTCCATGAGGTGCTGAAAAGAAGGTATACTCTTTTGAGTTTGGGTGAAAAGTTCTGTAGACATTTACTCGGTCCATTTGAATTACGGCTTTTAAGTGCCTTTATTTTCCTATTTGGCTTCTGTTTAGATGATCTGTCTCTTGGTGAGAGTGGGGTGTTGAAGTCTCCCACTATTAAGGTGTTGGGATCAATATGTGATTTAAGCTTTAATAATGTTTCACTTACAAATGTAGGGACTCTTGTGTTTGAGGCATAAATGTTCAGAATTGTGAAGTCCTCTTGGTGGATTTTTCCTTTGATGAGAATGTAGTGCCCCTCCTCATATTTTTTTGATTAATTTTGGTTGAAAGTCTATTTTATTAGATATTAGGATAGCTACCCCAGCTTGTTTTCTGGGTCAATTTGCTTGAAAAATATTTTTCCATCCCTCTACTCTGAGGTAGGATTTATCTTTGTTGCATAGGCGTGTTTCTTGGATGCAGCAGAATGTTGGATCCTGTTTCTGCACCCATTCTGTTAGTCTGTGTCTTTTTATTAGAGAGTTGAGTCAATTGATGTTGATAGATAATACTGACCATTGAACGTTAGTTCTTATTATTGTGGAGTTGGTGGTCTTACTGTGATTCATTGCTTGTTTTCTTTTAATTTTTTGTTGGGAAATTATCTGTATCCTATGTTTTCTTGGGTATAGTTGTTTTCTTTGGATTTGAGTTTTCCTTCTAGTATCTTCTGTGAGGCTCGTTTGCTGTGTAGCTATTGCTTAAATTTAGTTTTGTCTTGGAATATTTTGTTTTCTCCATCTATGTTGATTGAAAGCTTTGCAGGGTAGAGTAATCTGGGTTGGCATCTGTGGTCCTTTAAAGTCTGCATGACATCTGCCCAGGTCCTTCTGGCTTTCATAGTTTCTGATGAGAAGTCTGGTGTGATTCTAATAGTCTACCTTTATATGTTACTTGGCCTTTTTCCCTTGTTGCTTTTAATATCTTTTCTTTATTCTGTATATTTAGTGTTTTGACTATGATGTGATATGAGGAGTTTCTTTTCTGGTCTAGTCTATTTGGTATTCTGTAGGCCTCTTGTATATTTATGGACATATCTTTCTTTAGGTTGGGAAAATTTTCTTCTATTATTATCTTGAAAATATTTCCTGGACCTTGGAGCCTGGTATCTTCTTTTTCATCAATTCCTATTATTCTTAGATTTTGTCTATTCATGATGTCCTTGATTTTTTGGATGTTTTGTGTTTGGGAACTTTCTGATTTTACTTTTTCTTTGAGAGAAGTATCAATTTCTGCAAGTGTATCTTCAGCACCAGAGAATCTCTTTTCCATCTGTTGTGTTCTATTGGTGATGCTTACCTTTGTGGTTTCCTGATCTTTTCTCGAGGTTCTCCAGGTCCAGGGTTTTCTCAGTTTGTGTTTTCTTTATTGATTCTAATTCTGTTTTTATGCCTTGCACCATTTCCTTCATCTGTTTGAGTGTGAATTCCTGTTTCTCTATGATGGTCTCTATTTTCTTGTTCATTTCCTCTCTATATGCCGCTAATTGTGCCTCTACTTGGGCCTCCATTTGTTTGGCTAAATTTGCCTGTGTTTCTTTGGGCGCTTTGTTCATTTCCTCTTTCTTTGCCTCCACTTGGGTAGCCAATTCTTTGATAGGTTTGTTCGTTTCCTCCTTAACTGTCTGTATTTGTATGACTATTTCTCTGAGAGATTTGTTTGTTTCCTCTTTATATGCCTTTAACAACTGGATACACATAGCTTTAAAGTCATTTTCCTGTGTTTCTGATGAATTGGAGTATCCATTAATTTTGGGGGTTGCTGGTGAAGTCATGATGTCCTGATTTTTGTTGGATGTGTTCTTTCACCAACCCCTGGCCATTTGCTTATCTGTAACCTTCACTGTTTGTTCCTGGATTCTGCAGATCAGACTGGCATCATCTTTCTCTGGAGAATTCTTCAGGAAGATCAGAGAGGTCCAGTAGTTTCAGCATGTGCGTTGGTGTTTCAGCTGTACCTTGGGAGGAAAGTCTGCGGATGCAGAAGAACAAATGCAGGCAAGCGTGTGTGTGTGTGTGTGTGTGTGTGTGTGTGTGTGTGTGTAAGTGTGCCCTGAGGGACAGGGTGCTAGAGAATGTAGATGCCTTCAGTGTGAGGGAGGGGCCCCTTGCAGGCATTGAAGGGGTTGCAGGTGTGAAAGGTATCTCAAGCGCTGGTGATAATAGTGGGCGGAAATTCCCTGAGTACATCAGTGGCCTATAGACTACCGATATTTGTCTCTATATTGCCTGTTATCACTGTTCTGTATTCTTCTCATCTTAGTTCAGACACAATGCTGTATGTAAGTATAAGTGTTAGTGTTAGGGTTAGTGAGTTCTGTGCTCAGCATCACTGGTGCTGTGTGTCAGCTCCCCTGAGGATGAGGAAGGCCGTAAAATGGAAGTGCCGCTCTCTGTTCCCAGAGAAGTCTGTGCTCACAGCTTCAGAGACTAATTCACCATGGTGGGTAAGGTGTGACTAAGAAAATCAGTCCAAAAGGTGGTGGCCAGCAAGGAGAGTAAAGGGGAATACAGGAAGAAGTCAAAGCAGATATTGCTTCAAATGACGCATACCTGGTGAACTATTTCCTCCAGTAGGAAATTAGGCTCCACTTTCTACTTTTCCACATACCTCTGTGACATCATATCATGAGTCTATCTAGGTAACTATTCATTGATCATAGACTTTATGACCTAACAATCTGTAGAAATGTCCTCACAAACACGATCTAGTCAAGAAGTGGAAACAACCTGCACTGCTTTCCTGTTGAGTGAATCAGGAAAAGCAGCACACACACACAGAGGAGTATAACTCAGGCAACAAGCACAATGAGGTACTGTTCTTTCTAGCAACATGAATGGGAGCAGAGCAGTTTCCACTTTCTACAATTAATGAGAAAAGTCAGGCATGATAAGATGTGTGTCATGTGACTTAATTCTTAGATGGAATTTTAAAAAGTTTATCTTGTAGAAGTTGGGGGTTGAATGACCCAGACATCATAGACTGAGGCATGGGGGGGTCAAGCTGATCAACGTGCTCTAAGAAGCAGACACAGACAAAAATCCAGAACTGCTGTTCCATATTAACTACATTTTCGTACTGTTTATCTCAAAAGACAAGAAAGAGGGATTTTGTTAGTTTTCGTTATGAAATGAGAAATGTTTTACACCATAGTCTTGTTTAATTTGATTTGAAGCATCACACAATGATACAGACATTAAAACATTACATGGTAACCCACGAATAATGATAATGTGGGTAGCCCACAACCTAATGACATTGTCATTTCAAAATATTTTCAGAGGGAGAGATTCTTCATAAAGCCAATGTATATGTCAATTTATTGTAATCTGTGCCCTTCCTAGAGCCAGTGAACCTAATTTTCATTGCTATTGACTATTGGGTTCATTTTTAAGATTGCAGTGATTAATTTAAATATTAACTTTCTATTTGATTTCTTCTAATTATCTTCTACTAAGTCACTGAAATTTTGGAGCTTTGTGTATGCCATCAACAAAAACACAGAGAACAGAAGATATTTCAGACCAATATTAAGATCATCCTGAGTGAGGTACCCCAGAAACAGAAAGACATACATGGTATATACTCACTTATAAGTGAATATTAGGCATACAATATAGGATAAATATACTAACATCTGTATGCCTAAAGAAGCTAAGTAAGAAGGAGGACCCTGGGTAAGTTTTGTAGATAAGTGACCACCCTGGGTGAGAGGTGACATCATAAGTCAAGAAATGAGATAAATGACAAGGAAAACTATCCTACAGAAAACAGTTTAACACTGTGTAAGTGTTAAATGTTGAGCTGCCTATAGACCTGTAGGCAGAGACTTACACCGAGGGGATACACAGAATATTGTGGAGCCTGGAGGAAAATTAGCTTCCAATGAAATGTTCATTTCAGCAGAATATCTGAGGTTGTAAAAAAGTGTTTGTATGGCACACTCTGAGGGACAAAACAACAACAACAACAACAACAAAAATGAGACAAATTTGAAATCCTGGCTCCTATCATGTGACACCAAGTGATTTGAAAACAATGGCCATCCTTTTCTTTTAAAGCGGGAGAAAGGGGAACAATTTGATGCATCAGAGAGGTTTTTGTATTACTTAGGTTCATCCATAGGCACAGGTGATGGGAAGTGTTGAAATTCAGTCCTTAGCCAGTAAAACACTGATATAAAACAAATCATATGCACATATTAAGAGAGGAAAATATCAGTTTCGTATGATTTCTTTTGTGTGCCTGCTCCTTTAAAGGACTTGTAGTTGCTAGAATTTAAGAATTCTTAGCTGCTAGAACTGCTTGACTCTATGACTTTCAGTGTTGGTTGCCTCTTGGATTTGTGGGAACAGGCTAGGACATAAAAAGCCAGCTGAGGCTGAGAGAGGGGTGGCTAGCAGAGTGAGAAGAGAATGATGGGGAGAAACATTTGAAGGGGCTGGGCTGGACCCTGGGAGGGGGCTGGCAGGGAGTTAACTGATTACTTTTCTAAAAAGCTAGCTACTTCAAAAAGCAAAAGAGAGGCTTAATTAACTTTGTGTTTGTCTCTAGCCTTCTTCCTTGTTTTTGTGAAAAATAAGGATGCCAAGTAAAATAATAGAAAAATTATGTAAACATCAAAAGAAATAGATGATATGGGAATTAAAGAATAAGATAAGAACAAACAACAACAACAGCAACAACAAAAAGCCAGGGAGGGTAGGAAGGTCAGGTATTTGGGTATTGCTGATTTTGAGTTGAATTACAAGTACTACTCAAAAAGCAGAGAGATGGTAAAGCAGTAATTTGGGCATGTGGTAAAATTCTAGAATAGCTTCATATCAGAAGAAACAGGAATCAAGTATAAGTATAATTATAATTAAATTATAATTACACTATAATTTTCTGGGACTACATGGGTAAGACAAAGAGAATGGCAAATCAGGTCCCTAAGACCCACTCTCCATGTTAAACTACTTAGCTAAGGCACTTAGTGAAGTGGACAAGTAGTATGATCTATGAACATGGTAGGCTTCCATGCTGGGAAATTCTAATGTTTACATTAGTATGTTTATGAGATGAAACTGGGTTAAATTTCCAAGTTTTAATATCATAGGTTTAGTTGAATTTTCTTTTTGCAAAAGATTCTTTCCAGGGCTCCATTTATGTCTCTGTTCCTCAGGCTATAGATGAAGGGGTTCAGCATGGGAGTCACCACTGTGTACATCATGGCCATGACAGTCTCCTTCACAATAGAGTTATTAGCTGATGGACATAAGTAGATACCAATGACTGTCCCATAGAACAGTGACACCACAGACAGGTGGGAGCCACAGGTGGAGAAGGCTTTACTGATGCCTCGAGAAGAAGGGACCTTGAGAATGGAAGACACAATTCTTACATAAGACATGATAATGAGTGCAAATGGAAGGACAAGAAAGACACTAACCACAATAAATATCACCACCTCATTAACATGCGTGTCAGAACAGGCCAGCTTCAGCAGAGCAGACATGTCACAGAAAAAGTGGGGGATCACGTTGTCCTCACAGAAGGACAATCTGGCCATGAGCAGGGTGTGCAGCATAGCATGGAATGTGGTCAGAACCCAGGACAGCACCACCAGACTCCCACA
>NW_026589667.1:39053-87854 GCF_907164565.1 Psammomys obesus
GGCATGCATGCAGAAAGGGGAGGGAGGGTGGGATCGGGAGGGGAGGAGGGAGGGGCTTATGGGGGGATACAAAATGAATAAAGTGTAATTAATAAAAAATTATAAAAAAGAAATACAGTAAAATACAACCAAGTGGGAAAAAGAAATGAATAAAACTGTTCAAGACCTAAAAATGGAAATAGAAGCAATAAAGAAAACACAAATCTGAGCAATCCTGGATGGAAAACCTAAGAAAGAGAACAGGAAATATAGACACAAGCATCAATGACAGAATAGAAAAGATGAAAGAGAGAATCTCAAGTGTAGATGATATGAGTGAAGAAATTGATACATCAGTCAAAGAAAATATTAAATGTAAAATGTTCTGGATACAAAACATCTAAGAAATCTGGAACAATATGAAAAGTTCATTGTAATGAAAGAAGAAGACTCCAAACTCCAAGGCGCAGAAAATATTTTCAACAAAATCATAGAAGAAAATTTCCCCAATCTAAAGAACAGATGCCTATAAATATATAAGAAACCTAAATAACAACAAATAGATTGGACCAGAAAAGAAAATCCTCCCTTCACATAATAATCAAAACACTGAATGCACAGAACAAGAAAGAATATTAAAAGATGCATGGGAAAAAGGAGAAGTCACAAATAAAGGCAGACCTAGTAGAAATACACCTGACTTATGAACAGAGACTCTAAAAGCCAGAAGGGCCTGGACAGATATTTTATAAGAGACTTAGTGCTTATCAGCCCTAACAACTACACCCAGCAAAACATTTAATAACCATAGATGGACAAAACAAGATATTCCATGAAAAAACAAAGTCTAAACAATACCTACTCCAAAACTAGCCCTACAGAAGATGCAAGAAGGAAAGCTGCAAAACCAGGAGGCTAAACACACCCAGGAAAATAAAGGAAATAAATAACCCCACAACAGCAAAACCAAAAGAGGGTAAGCACACATGCCTCTCTCTTTCCCTCTCTCTCACTACCAACATTAAAGTAACAGGAATTAGGCTGTTCATTAGGCTGTTCATAGGCTGTTCATAGGCTGATCATTAGTATCTCTCAACATCAAAGTCCTCAACTCCCCAATAAAAAGATACAGGCACTATTCCTAATTGTCTGAGAAAGTGCCCGATACATTTCCAGAATGGTTGTACAAGTTTACATTCCTACCAGCAGTGGAGGAGGGTTCCCCTTTCTCCACAACCTCTCCAGCAGGTGTTGTCACTTGAGTTTTTGATCTTAGCCATTCTGATGGGTGTAAGGTGAAACCTCAGGGTCGTTTTGATTTGCATTTCCCTGATGACTAAGGACATTGAGCATTTAAGTGTTTCTCTGCCATTTTATGCCTCTATTGAGAATTCTCTGTTTAGCTCTGTACCCCATTTTTTAACTGGATTAATTACTTGATTTGTTGCTGTTTAACTTCTTGAGTTCTTTATATATTCTGGATATTAGTCCTCTGTCAAATACAGGGTTGGTGAAGATACTTTACCAATCTCTAGGCAGTATTTTTATTCTGATGACAGTGTCCTTTGCTTTAAAGAAGCTTTTCAGTTTCATGAGGTCCCACTTATTGATTGTGGATCTTAGAGCCTGTGCTGTTGGTGTTCTGTTCAGGAAGTTGTCTCCTGTGCCAATGAGTTCAAGGCTCTTTTCCACTTTTCCTTCTAACAGGTTTAGTGTGTCTGGTTTTATATTGAGGTTTTGATCTGCTTGGACTTTAGTTTTGTGCAGGTGAAAGGTATGGATCTATTTGAATTTTTCTACATGTAGACATCCAGTTGGACCAGCACCATTTGTTGAAGATGCTATCTTTTCTTTTTCCATTGAATGGTTTTGGCATCTTTGTCAAATATCAGGTGTCCATAAGTGTGTAGATTTATTTCAGGGTCTTCTACTTGATTCCATTGATTCATCAGATGTTTTTTATTCCAGTACCATGCAGTTTTTATTACTGTTGCTCTGTAGTACAGCTTGAGACCAGGGATGGAGATATCTCCAGAGGATCTTTTATTGTAAAGGATTGTTTTGGCAATTTTGGGTTTCTTGTTATTTCCTAAGAAGTTGAGAAGTTTTCTTTCAAGGTCTGTAAAGAATTGTGTTGGTAATTTGATGGGAATTGCATTGAATCTGTAGACTGCTTTTGGCAGAATGGCCATTTTTACTATATTCATCCTGCCAAGCCATGAGCATGGGAGATCGTTCCATCTTTTGATATCTTCTTCTATTTCTTTCTTCAGAGACTGGAAATTTTTTTCATACAAGTCTTTGACTTGCTTGGTTAGGGTCACACCAAGGTACTTTATGTCCTTTGTGGCTATTGTGAAGGTTGTTGTTTCCCTAATTTCTTTCTCAGCCCTTTTGTCTTTTGTATATGGGAGGGCTACTGACTTTTTTGGGTTAATTTTGTATCCAGCCACTTGGCTGAAGGTGTTTATCAGCTGTAGTAGTTCCCTGGCAGAGTTTTTGGGGTCACTCACGTATACTATCATATCATCTGCAAATAGTGATACTTTGACTTCTTCCTTTCCAATTTCTATCCCCTTGATCTCCTTTTGTTGTCTTATTGTTATTGCTCTAGCAAGGACTTCCAGCACTATGTTGAAGAGATATGGAGAGAGTGGGCAGCTTTGCCTTGTCCCTGATTTCAGTGGGATTTATTTAAGTTTCCCTCCATTGAGTTTGATATTGACTATTGGCTTGCTGTATATTGCCTTTACTATGTTTAGATATGTGCCTTGTATCCCTGATCTCTCCAAGGCTTTAAACATGAATGGGTGTTGGATTTGTCAAATGCTTTTCAGCATCTAAGAAGATGATCATGTAGTTTTTCTCCTTCAGTTTGTTTATATGGTGGATCACATTGATGGTTTTCTGTATATTGAACCACCCCTGCATCCCTGGGATGAAGCCTACTTGGTCGTAGTGGATGATATCTTTGATGTGTTCTTGGATTTGGTTTGCAAGTATTTTGTTAAGGATTTTTGCATCAATGTTCATAAGGGAGATTGGCCTGAAATTCTCTTTCTTTGTTGAGTCTTTGTGAGGTTTAGGTACCAAGGTGACTGTGGCTTCATAGAATGAGTTCAGTAGTTTCCCTCTGTTTCTATTTTCTGGAACAGTTTGAAGAGTATTGGTGTTAGCTCTTCTTTGAAGGTCTGGTAGAATTCTGCGCTGAAACCATCTGGCCCTGGACTTTTTTTTTGCATGGTAGACTTTTGATGACAGCTTCTATTTCCTTAGGGGATATAGGACTATTTAATTGATTTTTCCTGGTCTTAATTCAGCTTCGGTAAGTAAAATCTATCAAGAAAATTGTTCATTTCATTTAGATTTTCAACTTTTGTGGCATGTAAGTAAGTAAGATCTAATGGTTGTTTGTATTTCCCCAGTGTCTGTCATTAGGTCATCCTTTTCATTTCTGATTTTGTTGATTTTTGATGGTGTCTCTCTGCCTTTTAGTTAGTTTGGGTAATGGTTTGTCTATCTTGTTGACTTTCTCAGAGAACCAGCTCTTGGTTTCATTGATTCTTTGAATTGTTTTATTTGTTTCTAATTGATTGATTTCAGCTCTGAGTTTGATTATTTCCAGCAGTCTACTCCTCTTTGGTGTGTCTGCTTCTTTTTCCTAGGGCTTTTAGGTGAACCATTGAGTTGCTTGAAAGAGATGTTTCAAATTTCTTCTTGAAGGCACTTAGTGCTATGAACTTTCCTCTTAGCACTGCTTTCATTGTGTCCCATAAGTTTGGGTACGTTGTGACTTCATTTTCATTGAACTCCATGAAGACTTTAACTTCTTTCTTTCTTCCTTGACCCAGCTGTCACTGAGTAGCGAGTTGTTCGTTTTCCATGTGTATGTAGGCTTTTTGCTATTTCTGTTGATGTTGAGGTCCAGCTAATTTAGTCCATGCTGATCAGATAGGGTACAAGGGATTATATCAGTCTTTCTGAATCTGTTGAGGCTTGCTTTGTGACCAACTATATGGTCTATTTTGGAGAAGGTTCCATGAGGTGCTGAGAAGAAGGTAAATTCTTTTGTGTTTGGGTGTAAAGTTCTGTAAATGTCTGTGAGGTCCATTTGATTCATGATCTCTGTTACAGTTATTGTTTCTTTATTTAATTTCTGTTTTGTTGACCGGTCCTTTGTTGAGAGTGGGGTGTTGAAGTCTCTCACTATTAATGTGTGGGGATCTATTTGTGGTTTCAGTTTTATTAATGTTTCTTTTACAAATGTGCGTGCCCTTGTATTTGGGGGATAGATGTTCAGGATTGTGATGCCTTCCTGGTGGATTTTCCCTTGATGAGTATGAAGTGTCCTTCTCTATCTTTTTTTATTAAATTTGGTTGAAAGTCTATTTATTAGACATTAGAATGGCTACTCCTGCTTGCTTCTTGAGTTCATTTTCTTTAAATACTATCTTCCAGCCCTCTACTCTCAGGTAATGTCTATTTTTGTGACTTAGGTGTGTTTCTTGTATGCAATAGATGTTGGGTCTTGTTTACGCAACCATTCTGTTAGTCTGTGTCTTTTTATTGGAGAATTGAGTCCATTGGCATTGAGAGAGATTAATGACCAGTGTCTGTTAGATCCTTTGATTTTGATGTTGGCTGTGATAGTGTGTTTGTGTGCATGTGTGTATTTTCTACTTTTTGTTTTGCTGTAGTGAGGTTAATTATTTCCTGTGTTTTCTTGAAAGTAATTAGTTTTCTTGGGTTGTATTTTTCCTTCTAGTATCTTCTGTAACACTGGATTTGTGTGTAGATATTGCTGAAATTTGTTTTTGTCGTTGAATATGTTGTTTTCTCCATCTATGAGGGCTGAGAGTTTTGCTGGGTATAGTAGCCTGGGATGACATCTGTGTTCTCTTAGGGTCTGTATGATATCTGTCTAGGCCCTTCAGGCTTTCATAGTCTCTGTTGAGAAGTCAGGTGTGCTTCTGATGGGTTTGCCATTATATGTTACTTGGCCCCTTTCCCTTGCAGCTTTTAATAGTTTTACTTTCTTCTGTACAATTACTGTTTTGATTATTTTGTGACGAGAGGATTTTCTTTTCTGGTCTAATTTATTGGGTGTTCTGTAGGCCTCTTGTATTTTTATAGGCCTCTCCTTTAAGTTGGGGAAATTTTCTATGATTTTGTTGAAAATATTTTCTGGGCGTTGGAGATGGGAATCTTCTTTTTCTTCTGTTCCTATTATTCTTAGATTTTTGTCTTTTTATATTGTCTTGGATTTCTTGGATGTTTTGTGTCAGGAATTTTTTAGATTTGTTATTTTCTTTGATAGATACTTTGATTTCTTCCATTGTATCTTCCACACCTGAGATTCTTTCTTCCATCTCTTGTAGTCTGTTGGTTATGTACCTGTGTGGTTCCTGTTTTTTTTCCTAAGTTCTCCCTCTCCATGATTTCATCTGTTTGTGTTTTCTTTAATTTTTCCAATTCTATCTTCAGATCTTCAACCGTTTTGTTGATTTCCTTCACCTGTCTGACTGTAATTTCCTGTTTTTCCTTCAATTCTTTCACCTGTTTGTTTGAACATTCCTCTGTTTCTTTTATTTATTTCAGTGATTTGATCATTTCCTCTCTGAAAGCCACAAACTGTTTGGCTGCATCTTCCTGTATTTCTTTATGGGTGGCCATAATCATTTTGACCTTATCTTCCTCTAATTTTTAAACGCATTTTATTAGTTTCCTCGATTTACCTCTTTGTAAGCATAGATGTAAGGTCATCTTCTTGAATTTCATTATGTTAGGGTGTCCAGGCTACTTACCCCTGGATAACAGGGTTCTGGGGATGCCATATTGCTTTGCCTTTTGTTGGTTGTGCTTTCATGCTGGCCTCTATCCATTTGGCTGTCTCAGATGTTGTCTATTAATTTCTGGTCCCTGCTAGGGTTCTGGGGTAGGGAAAATCCCCTTGGTGGGGTTCTGAAGGAGATCTTCTCAGCTTTTTGGGCATGGTCAACTGAATGGTGGTGTTTCTCAGGAACTGTCACAGTTTTCCTCAGGCATATGGACCTTTGTGGTAACTGTGATGTTCAGGAAGGCTCTCCTCTCATCAGGAGAAGTCCTAGAAATGACTGCTGTGCTGCTGGGTTTCTTGCTCTGAATTTAGTGAGCTGCCACTGCTGCTCTTAAGCTGTATTTGCTGGATGCAGCCCTCTTAAAGAATCAGGGAGTCCTGCCATTTTTCTCAGTTTAGCTAAGGTTGCCTGGTCGCATCTTGGAGCAGTATCTGAGGGCTGCTCTAATGGCTCTCAGACTTTTGTAGGTCTGAGGTTGCAGCTGTGCTCCCCAGTGCCCTAACCATAATCAATGGCAGATGAGCACAACACTCATGCCTACAATAGAAGGCCAGAGCCTAGAGACTGTGTGAACCCAGCTCTTCTGGAGTTGGGTGTCCTGAATGTTGGACCTGATGTTTTCCCTATTGTGGGGTTTCCTCATGACAGGGACACCCAGACTCCGGTGTTTTGGTGACTGCAGTTGTATCTGGCATGGTGAGTAGAACACGCAGGTACAGGTGTGTGGCTCCATCTTGCTGGCGATTGGGAGCCTGTGCATCTTCAGAAACCTGGGATCTTTTTCCTGAGAACTTTTTTGGGGAAGGGGGCTGTTGGTTGATTGCTCTGAGGTCAGACCTGCTGTTCTCCTCACTGTGGGTTTCCATTCAACAGAGAAACTCAGTCTCTGGTGCCCTGGGGCCACAGTTCTATCTGGGGCAGTGAGTCAGACACGCTGGCAGGAATCTGTGCTGGCACCTGTGTACCTGGCCCTGGGCTGGCTGCTGGCTGCTGGCTGCGCAACAGACCCAGGCTCTTTTTCTGGGATTGTCTGGCTGACCAAAGGTCAGTCCTGATGGTTTCCAGCACCGTGGGGTTTTCTCAACTAGAAATCCCAGTCTCTGGTGTTATGGGGTCCACAGTTGGGACAGTGATCAGTGTACGCTGGTGGGTGACTCTGGGCTGGTGACCAAGCACCTGATAGAACCGGAAACTCTTATGTGAACTGAAGCTGATTGAATCCCAAATCGTGGGGTTTCCTCTCTCCTGGAAAACACAACGCCTGGTGTTGTAAGACCCAGAGTTCTGTCTGCTGGTCCCTATGCAGATCCTGCTGTTCTGCTGGTCAGAAAGAGTGTCCTCCCGGTGCTGCCATCTTGATAGCACTTCCTCAAATCCAGCTATACCACTCCTAGGCATATATCAAAAAGATGCTCAAGTATACAACAAGGACGTTTGCTCAACCATGTTTGTAGCAGCTTTCTTTCTAATAGCCAGAAGCTGGAAACACTCCAGATACCCCCCAGGTGAGGAATGAATACAGACATTGTAGTACATCTACACCATGGAATATTAATCAGGAATAAAAAACAAGGAAATCATGAAACTTGCAGGCAAATGGTGAGAACTGGAAAAGATCATCCTGAGTGATGTATACTAGAAGCAGAAAGACACACAGGGTATATACTCACTCATAAGTGGATATTAGATATATAATATAGGATAAACATACTAAAACCTGCATACCTAAAGAAACTAATAAAGAAGGAAGACTCTGGATAAGATGCTCAATCTCCATTCAGAAAGGCAAAGGAGATAGACATCAGAAGAGGGAGAAAATACGGAACAGTACAGGAGCCTACCACAGAGGACCTCTGAAAAGCTCTATCCAGCAGCGTATCAAGGCAGATGCTGTCACCTATAGACAAACTTTGGGCAGAGTGCAGGGAATCTTATGAAAGAGTGGAGAGATAGTAAGACCTGGAGAGGACAAGAGCTCCATAGGATAGCAACAGAACCACAAAATTTGGGCATAGGGGTCTTTTCTGAGACTGATACTCTAACCAAGGACCATTCATAGAGATAACCTAGAACTCCTGCACAGATGTAGCCCATGGCAATTCAGTGTCCAAGTGGGTTCCATAGTAATGGGAACAGGGACTGTCTCTGACATGAACTGATTGGCCTGCTCTTTGATCACCTCCTTCTGAGGGGGGAGCAGTCTTAACTGGCCACAGAGGAAGACAATTTAGCCACTCCTGATGCGACCTGATAGACTAGGGTCAGAAGGAAGGAGAGGAAGACCTCACCTATCAGTGAACTTGGGAGAGGCATGGGTGGAAAAGAAGGAGGGTGGTTGGGGTTGGCAGGGAAGGAGCTAGGGGGAATACAAAGAGAATAAACTGTAATTGATAAAAATAAAAATACAAAAATACAAAAAAAAACCCTAAAAAAAGATACAGGCTAACAAAATAAAGAATGGATGTGCAGATGTGCAAACATTCTCATTTTGTTGCATATAAGAAACACACCTCAGCAAAAGTGATAGAATAAAGGGCTGGAAAAAGTTTTCCAAGCAAACAGACACAAGAAGCAAGTGGGAGTAGCTATTCTAATATAAAATAGGTTTTCAACCAAAAAGTAATCAAAACAGATGGGGAAGGGCACCCATTAAAGAAAAAAAAAATCTACCAAGATGACAACTCAATTCTGAACATACATGCCTCAAATGCAAGGACACACACATTTGTAAAGGAAAGACTACTGAACCTCAAATCACACATTAAACTTCATACATTAACAGTAGCAGACTTCAACACACCTCTCCCACCAATGGACAGATCATTGACTCAGAAACTAAATGGAGAAATAATGAAACAAAGAGATGTCATGAATCAAATGGACCTAACAGATATCTATAGAATATTCAGTCAAAACAGAAAAGAACATACCTTCTTCTCAACACCTCATGGAACCTTCTCAAAATTGACCACATACTCAGACACAAAGCAAGCTTCAACAAAGACAAGAAAATTGAAATAACACCTCATTTTCTCTCAGATCACCATGAATTAAAGACTTCAGCAACAGAAATAACAGAATACCTACAAATTCATGGAAACTGAACAACTCTCTACTTAATGACCACTGGAGAAAGAAAGAAAGAAAGAAAGAAAGAAAGAAAGAAAGAAAGAAAGAAAGAAACGAAAGAAAGAATTTTTTTTTTAAAAGTTAATGAAAATGAAAGCACAACATACCTAAGCTTATGGGATACCATAAAAGCAGTTTTAAGGAAAGTTCATAGTACTAAGTGCCTTCATAAAGAAAATGGAAAGAGCTCATACTAGCAACTTAACAGCTCACCTGAAAGCTCTAAAAAAAAAAAAAGCAAACACACCCAAGAGGAGTCTACAGCAGGAAATAATGAAAATCAGGGCTGAAATCAATAACTTAGAAACAAAGAGAACGATACAGAACATCAACAAAACCATGAGCTGATTTTCTTTTCTTTCTTTCTTTTTTTTTTGAGAATATCAACAAGATAAGCAAACTCTTAGCCAAACTAAATAAAAGACAGAGGTAAAGTTTGCAAATTAATAAAGTTAACAACAGACATGAAGGAAATCCAAAGAATCATTAGATCATACTTCAAAAATCTGTATGCCACAAAAATGGAAAATGTAAATGAAATGGATGATTATCTTGATAGATATGACTTACCAAAGTTAAATGAAGATCAGGATAACAAATTCAATAAAACTATAACCTCTAAGAAAATAGAGGCAGTCATCAAAAGCCTCCCTACAAAAAAGAGCCCTGGGCCAGATGGTTTTAGCACAGAATTCTATTAGACATTAAAAAAAGAACCAATACTTATTCTCCTCAAATTATGCCACAGAATAGAAATGAAGTAACATTCCCAAACCTGTTCTATGAAGCCACAGGCACCCTGATACCCAGAGCAAACAAAGATCCAACAAAGAAAGGTAAATTCAAACTAATCTCCCTGATGAACATTGGTGCAAAAATGCACAATAAAATACTTGAAAATTGAATCCAGGAACACATTGAAAATATCATCTACCATGATCAAGTAGTCTTCATTCCAGGAATGCAGAGATGGTTCAACATTTGAAAATCCATCAACACAATCCACCATATAAACAAACTGAAAGAAAAAAACCCCACATGATCATCATTAGATTCTGAAGAGGTCTTTGACAAAATCTAACACCCCTTCATGTTTAAATTATTGGAGAGATCAAAGATACAAGGCACATAGCTAAACACAATAAAGTAAATATATAGCAAGCCAAATGGAGAGAAATGTGAAGGATTCCTGCAAAAATCAGGGACAAGACGAGGCTGCCCACATACCCATATCTTTTCAATATAGTGATTGAAGTTCTGCTAGAGATCAATCGGATACAAATTGGGAGAAAATAAGTGAAAGAATCATTAGTCACAGATGATATGATATATATATATATATATATATATGATCATATATATATATATATATATATATATATATATATATATATATATATATATCCTAAGATTGTTCAGGAGAACTCCTGTGACTGAAAAACACCTTTATCAAAGTATCTGGACACAAAAGTAACTAAAAAAAGTCAGTAGTCACAGAGGGTCTCTGAAAGACTCTACCCAGCATTGTATAAAGGCAAATAACGAGTCTAATAAACAAACTTTGGGCAGAGTGCAGGGAATCTTAGGAAAGAAAGGGGAGATAGTAAGACCTGGAGAGGACAGGAGCTCCACAAGGAAAGCAACACAACCAAAATATCTGGGCATAGGGGTCTTTTCTGTGACTGATACTCCAGTCAAGGACCATTCATAGATATAATTTAGAAGCCCTGCTCAGATGTAGCCCATGGTAGCTCAGTATCCAAGTGGGTGCCCTAGTAAGGGCAACAGGAACTCTCTCTGACATGAACTAAGTGGCTAGCTCTTTGAGTACCTCCCCTGGATGGGGGCGCAGCCTTGCCAGGTCACAGAGTAGGACAATGCAGCCAGTTTGGATGAGACTGGATAAGTTAGGGTCAAATGGAAGGGGAGGAGGACCTCCCCTATCCGTGGATTTGGAGAGGGGCATAGGAGAAGATGAGAGAGGGAGGATGGGATTGGGAGGGGAGGAGGAAGAGGGCTACAGCTGGGATACAAAGTGAATAAACTGTAATTAATATAAAAATAAAAATTAAAAAAAGTCAGTAGCCCTCCTTTATACAAGCAGAAAAAGGACTAAGAAAGAAATTAGGGAAAAAACATCCTTCACAAGAGTCACAAATAATAATAAAATAGCTTGATGTAACTCTAATCAAGGAATTTAAAGATCTGCATGGCAAGACTTCACATCTTTCAGGAAAGAAATTGAAACAGATTTTAGAAGTTGGAAAGATCTCCTATGATCATGGATTAGAAGGATTAACATAATAAAAATGGCCATCCTGCCAGAAGCCATGTAAAGATTCAATACAATTACCATTGAAATTCCAACACAATTCTCTAGAGACACAGAAAGAGCAACCATTAACTTCATAAAAAAAAAAAAAAGAATCATAAAGGGAATGGATCTGGGAGGGAGGGGAGATGTGGAGAAACTGGAAGGAGCAGAGGGAGAAGAAACTATAATAAAAATATATTGGAGGAGAAAATAATCTATTTTCAATAAATAAATAAATATTAAAAAAAAAGAAAAAGAAAGACCCAGAAGAGTATAAACAATTCTGTACAATAAATGAATTTCTGGCAGTATCAACAATCCTGATTTCAAGCTGTACTACAGAGAAATAGTAATAAAAACTACAGGTTATTGGTATAGAGACAGACAGGTTGATCAATGGAACTGAATTGAAGACCCAGAAACAAAGCTACACTCCTATGGGCACTTGATTTTCAATAGAGAAGCCAATACCATAAAATGGAAAAAAGGAAGCATCTTCAACAAATGGTACTGGTCTAAATGGATGTCTGCATGCAGAAAAATGTAAATAGGCCCATGTTTATCACCCTGCACAAAACTCAAGTCCAAGTGAATCAAAGACATTGACATAAACCCGGAGACTCTAAATCTGTTAGAAGACAAAGTAGGGGAAAGTCCAGAACTCACTGGCATAGGAGACATCTTCCTGAACAGAACACCAACAGCACATACTCTGTGATCAAAATGAATAGATGGGATCTCAGAAACTGAAAAACTTCTGTAAGTCAAAGGACCCTGTCAATAGACTAAAATGGCAGCTTACATATTGGGAAAAGACCTTCACCAACCCTACATCAGACAGAGGACTAATATCCAAAATATGCAAAGAAGTAAAAAAAAAATTAAACATCAACAAATCAAATAATACAGTTAAAAAATAAGGTACAGAGCTAAACAGAGAATTCATAACAAAGGAATTTCAAATGCCTGAGAAGCACTTTAAAAAAATGCCTAGTGTCCTTAATAATCAGAAAAATGCAAATCAAAATGACCCTAAGATTCCATCTTACAACAGTCAGAATGGCTAAGATAAAAACTCAAGTGAAAACACATGCTGATGTGGACTTGGAGAAAGGGGAACACTCCTCCATTGTTGGGGGGATTGCAAACTTTTACCTCTCTGGAAATCAACCTGGTACTTTCTCAGAAAATTGGGAATAGTTCTACCTCAACATCAATTATTCCACTCCTGGGCCTATATCTAAAAGATGCTTCATCATACAAGGACACTTGCTCAACTGTGTTCATAGCAGCTTTATTCTTAATAGCCAGAAATTGGGAGCAACCTAGATGTTCCTCAACCAAAGAATAGATAAAGAAATTGTGGTAAATTTACACAATGGAATTACCACTCAGCTTTAAAAAGAAGGGAATCATGAAATTTGCAGGCAAATGGATGGAACTAGAAAAACCATGCTGAGGCAGGTAACGGGACCCAGAAAGACCCAGATGGTATGTATTCACTTGAACGTGGGCAGTAGACATATAGGACACAATAACCACACCACAGTCCACAACAAGGGCCCCAGGGAGGGTGCTGGAATGTCACTCAGAAGGGGAAAGGGAATAGACAGCAGAAGTGGATGGAGAGGAACTCAGCAGGATACGGAGTGGAGAGGGAAACACAGGTGGGGATCGGATGTGTGGAGAACAGGGGTCGGAGGTGAGAAGGCCGGGAACAAGAAAGGAAATTGAGGGGGCATCTCTTTGGCAGGCTGGAGGCCTGAGACAGGGTAGGCTCCTGGGAGGATATGGGTGTGACTCTAGCTGAGACTCCTAATGGGGAGTAGGGGGAATGTGAAGACTGAAGTGACCACCTTCTAGCCAGGAAGGACTAGTGGAGGGAGCGGATCAACCATCCACCCACAGAAGTTTTGATCCTAATGATACCCTGTCCACAAGAAGTGCAGGGTTAAAGAGGGAACAGAGACTGAGGGAAAGTCCAACCCATAATTGGCCCAAACTGAGACCCAATCCCACAAAAGGGAGTCAGCGCCTGACACTATTAATGGTGCTCTGCTACGTTTGCAGACAGGAGCTCCCATGACTGTACTCTGGGAGGCTCCTCCCAGCAGTAAATTGAGATGGATGCTCGGACTTGCAGCCAAGCATGGGACAGAGCTCTGAGGGTCTCCTGGAAGTGTTGGGAGAAAGATGGAAGGATCTGGAGGGGACAGGAACTACACAAGAAGACCAACAGAGACAACTAACCCAGACCCATGGGGTCTACAGAGATGGAGACATCAACTAAGGAGCATGCATAGTTTGGATCTAGGCTCCCTGCACATATATGTCCAATGGGTGGCTTGGTCTTCATGTGGGTCATCTCTTGAGTGGAGCGCAGTTGTTTCTAATGTGGATTCTATTGCCTGCTTTTGGATCATTTGCTCTCTGTCAGGGATGCCTTGCCTGGCCTCATAGGGGATGTGGATATCCTTAGTCCTGATGTGACTTGATGTGCACGGAGAGTTGATACAGGAGGAGGGAGCACCCCTTTTCAGGGGAAAAGTGAAAAGATAAGTAGGAAAAGGGGGAGGAGGACAGGGAGAGGAGGAGGAAGAGGAAACCTTGGGATGTAAGGTGAATAAACTTAAATAAAATAAAAATAAAAAGTTACAGCATAATCTAAAGCGGTTTTTTCTTTTGAGAGAATGCAAAGAAATCAGGGATAAAAGATTTTTCCCACCATTTTCATTTTTATTTATTACAATTTATTCACTTTGTAACCCAGCTGTAGCCCCCTTCCTCGTTGCCTCCCGATCCCGCCCTCCAAACCTCATCTCCTCCCATGATCTTCCTTCAGTCCACTCAAAGGGGAGGTCCTTCTCCCCTTCAATTTGACCCTAGCATATCAGGTCTCATCAGGACTGCCTGCATTGTCTTCCTCTGAGGCCTGGTACACCTGCACTCCATTTAGGCAAAGGTGATCAGAGAGCCAGCCACTGAGTTCATATCATAGACAGCTCCTGTTCCCCTTACTAGGGAAACCACTTGTAAACTAGGCTGCCATGAGCTACATCTGAGCAAGAGGTCTAGGTTATCTATATGCATGGTCCTTGGTTGGAGTATTGGTCTTTGCAAAGACTCCTGAGCCCAGACTTTTTGGTTCTATTGCTCTCCTTGTGCAGTCCTCAGGACACATAGTCCTCAGGACTCTTCTTCTCCAAGGCACACCCGTCATGGTTGTGCCAACCAGTGGGCCACATTTCATGAGATCTACAGTTACTCCTCCTGCAGGGATCTTGAAAAAAACAGTGCAGTGGAAACTTCCTGGACTCTCTGAGGGTGACCCTAGTGAGCATCCCTACTAAAGGGAGATAGAGAGTCTGACATGGCCACCTTTTCCAGCAAGGCAAGGATCCCAGTGTTGGCATTTTCTTACATTGGGTTGAGCTGTTGTTCTAGGCGTTCTTGTCGACATCCCTAAATAGCCCAGGCTGATGCTAGGCCATTGGTTAGCTCTCTGATAACTGACAGTGGGCCACCATTGCCAAGGACAGCATCCACACATGTCACTGAACACCAGCGTTGAGTTGGTGTGGGCTTGGAGCCTTTACCCCTACATTCTAGTCTGTGATTCAGGAAGGCCCTCTGCTGTGGTTCTGCCTTTCGCTGGTGTGCTGGAGCTACACAGCACGGAGTCAGGAGGAAGCATGCTTCTCCCTGGAGCATCCAAGCGCCACCAGGCTCCAGGCTGAGAGGGATGGTGTGCAGGGTCCATGCTTTGGTATTTCCAGTCCAGCAGGGGTTTGGGAGAAGAAGATCCTCTGCGCGTAAACTTTACGGCTCTCTGATAAACATGCAGGAGAGAAAGACCCTCTCTGCACTACAGCGTCGTGTCACAGCTCTTGTAGGTGGGCTGCCGGTACCAGGCCTGGTGACAGCGGTCACACCTGACTCAGGCCAACAAGGCAGCTGCTTCAGGTGGAGCCGGCAGCCCAGTGCTGCAGATGAGCACTGAGGCGGGCAGCAGGGAAGGCGGCGGCAGCTCGCGCCAACACGCTGCGGAAGCTAGCTGCCTCAGTGAGCTTGGAAGGCAGCTGCTGTGGTGGCTGCAGGGCCTGCTGCAGTGGTCAAGAAGAGAGCATGAGCGGCAGGCGAGTCTGGGGGTCCAGCAATGAATTCTTTGTGGAGAAAGGGAGCCCTTTCTAGGTTTTACAGCTCTATAGAAACAGCCAGTCTCAGATGATCTCTGGTGAAAGAGATGGTGTGTGTTTTTCCCATGCAAACAGGAACGTTTTGAGCAGGGGAGAGGGCTTTGGGGATGAGTATCTCCCATGGTGTAGGCTGCCATGCTGGTGATGGCTCTGCTTACATCCAGGTGCCTGCTATGTGACTGACCGACAGTGACTACCTGGTTGATGGTTAGGTTTCCATCCTCCAAGGCAGGCATGGACAACAGAGAGGGAACTGTCTCATTCCTGCCAGTCTCAGAATGAGGTTTTATATCTCAAGTTTGAGATTTCCAGGGATTGAACACACTCCACCTCTCCAGCTCCATGCCCCTTCCTCTGGTGGCATGGTACACACGCTCACACTCTGCAGGCTTCAGAAAGAGAAACCTGGACACCCACCCAGCACAACACCCTCCACCTCTGATGTGTCCTGCTCGCAAGATGTGCTGGGTCAACAGGGGTTCAGAACTGTGGGAGAGGCCAGGAACTGTTGGCTTTCACTGAGGCCTGTTCCACAACAGGGAGTCCATGCTCTACACTGCTGATGGCCAGCAATCAGGGATTAGAGCCCCTGATTGTGGTGGGTAGACCCAACCGCAACGGGCAAAATAAGTCAATGATTCCTGATGATATTCTGGTATAATCAATAATTGGTGCCTTGTCTAGTAATCATTAGACAGGCTTCATGGTCAGTTGACTGCAGTGCTTACAGAAACTGAGATCCAATATTGCAGGGAAGGGGGAGAGTCTGTATTGAAAGTCTCCCTAAGTTTCTCCCCTCAGAGAAAATGGGGTGGAAAAACTGTAGTAATCAGACATGATGGAGGACACCAGGAGAATGTGACCCAATGATTCAAGTAAGCAGGGCTCACATGGCTCAAGGAGGCTAAAATAGCAAGCCCAGGGCCTTTCCTGAGTCTGCACCAGGTCCTCTGATTTTATGTTAGGGCTGTTAGTTTGTTTGTGTGTGTGTGTTTGTTTATGCTTGAGGGGGGAGGGGAAGGGAGAGGGGTAATGATAGGGAAAGGGAGGAACAGGAGAGAGAAGGGGAGAGAGGGAGAGAGAGGGAGAGAGGAAGACAGGGAGAGAGAGACCTATTTCTGACTTTTTTTTCTTGCTTTTGAGATGCATTTCCTCATACAGATTTGTTTTGTCCAGTCAATATGAGGTTTCACCTCGCCTTATTGCATCTTGTTTTCTCTTGTGTGGCGGTCATCTCTTGGAGGCCTGCTCCTTTCTGGAGGAAACAGAGAGAGAGTGAATATCAAGAAGAAGGCAGCTTGGGGACCTAGGAGGAGTGGCAGGAAGGAATTGTTGCTGGGCTGTATTGTGTGAGAGAAGAATCTATTATCTATAAAAAGAATATAAAGAAAGTATATGTGATACAGTGTGGGCTGTACCTAATGCTGTTCTAGAATCACCGAAGCAAGACAGAGGACGGCAATAGTGGGTCACTAAGGTCACCTTCCTTAACTGAACTTCTTTATAAACCTCCTTTTGGAAATAGAAACATTATGTAGTATATTCTTGTATTCCATTGTAGGACTACATTTTGTAATTTTAATATCAATATGTATACTAGATAAATTTAAGTAAATATCCCAGTTTTGCCATTATAAAGAGATTTTCTTCTTGCAAAGGACTCTCATCAGGGCCTCTTTCATGTCTCTGTTCCTTAGGCTGTAGATGAAGGGGTTCAGCATGGGAGTCACCACAGTGTACATCATGGCCATGACAGTCTCCTTCACAGTAGAGTTATTAGTTGATGGACATATGTAGAGACTAATAATTGTCCCATAGAACAGTGACACCACAGACAGGTGGGAGCCACAGGTGGAGAAGACCTTGTGAATAACCTTGGTAGAAGAAACCCTTAAGATGGAAGAGACAATTTGAATATAGGACAAAATGATGAGTAGGAATGGGATGACACTAACAAGCCCTCCCAAGATAAATATCATCAATTCATTAATATAAATGTCAGAGCAGGCCAACTTAAGCAGGGCAGATATGTCACAGAAAAATGGGGGATCACGTTGTCCTTGCAAAATGACAATCTAGCCAAGAGTAGGGTGTGCAGCATGGAATACAGCAAGATAAATACCCAGGACAGCAACACCAGACAAACACAGAGACTGGGGCTCATGATGCTGGAGTATTGAAGAGGTAAGCAAATGGCTACATAACGGTCATAGGCCATGACCAGAAGAAGGAAAATTTCCAGACCTCCAAAAACCATAAAAAAGTACATTTGCGTCAGACAACCCACATAAGTGATGGATGGATCTTGGCTCTGCATGTTCTGCAGCAACTTGGGCATTGTGACAGAGGAAAAGCAGAGGTCAGAGAAGGACAAGTTGCTGAGAAAGAAGTACATGGGCGTGTGAAGTCGGGAATCCAGTAGAATGAGGATGAGGATGATGAGGTTCCCCAGGACAGTGGTGAGGTACATGGCCAGGAACAGGGCATAGAACAGGTGCTGGTGCTCTGGGGGGATGTGCAGGCCCAGGAGGAGGAACTGGGAGATGACAGTTTGGTTGTTCATTGTCATTCTTCCTTTACAGTATCTTGATGAGAAAATATCAGTGTCCCATAAAATTCAAAAAAAAATTTTGTATTCAAAATTCAAAATATACACACCAACGCACATATATATCAATATAAAAATATATTCTACAACAACTAGTCTAACAGTCAATCATAGTACTTATAATCACAAATTTGAAATGTCTGTAATCAATGATTTTTATCAATTTCTCTTCAGTAGGTTACCATCTTCCTCCCTTTTCCTAGAGAGTTTTATCTATGCCTTTTCTTCTAAGATACAAAATTGGCTGTTGCTACCTTCAGCTACTTGCTCTTCCTGAGTGACTGTTTATTATTCATTTGTATTTTCTTGTTTGTTATTTTATATACTGATGCTCTTGAAGAATTTGATAAACTTCATCATCACTCAAGAAAAACATCATTCAGTGCCTTAGCTTACCATTTCAAACACGGACGTGCATGTCTCTGTAACATCCACATTTGTGTTCCATCGTTAACCGATCATGTTCTTTCCATTGCGTGTATGACAGGCATCGGAGACTCAAAATCTCAAAGGGAAATTAGTCACTTCACTTTACTGTCTCCTAAATCATTCCTCATTCTACTCCTACTCCAGTCTGCCATAGTAAACGAAATTCAGGTTTTAATTAAAGATCTGTGAATTTAGATCCAAACATGTTTCTTACGATGATGCTGTCATACGGTATCCAGTGTCTCTCCTGCTATTTCATTCATTCCTCTCTGTGGATTATACTAAAACGTGAGGGCCATATCTTGTCTTTACCAGAATACAGACTCAGTTCATGTCCATGTTCTCATGCCTCTGACCCTTCTCTTCTTCAACATGCTCCATCAACACTGTGACATTCTAACAGAGGAGTTCCTTCGTATCTTTCCTGATTCATTTTTCAGATTATCACCGTTGCTCTGAGGATAAGGACAGAGTTCCTATCAGGGACACAAATATTGTTTCCTTATCTCACAGGTGCCAGTGGCACATCCCCACATGGTCTCCCAGTTTTTTTCTTATGGTTCAATTCCGGGGTAAATCTTTTACCTCCCACATTTTAACACTTTCCTCCCCTTGCCTAGCACTGCCTCCCCTCTGTTCCCTTCATCTGGTTCATCTTCACTCTTATGTCAGGCATATTGCTTTTCACATACTCAGCTTCATCTGTTCTCTCTCTCTATACCAGTGACACATCCAGCCATGTGTCTTAGCATCGGAGACATTTCCTATGCACTTAGTACTTGATCCCTTCTTTATTTTCTTCTACATCACTCCTCAATTTACTGCCACTGCAGGCTGCCATAGTACAGTAAAAGAAATTCAGGTTTGAGTCAAAAATCTGTGAATTTAGATCCAAACATAAATCCTCCATCAATTTTAAACTCTCTGCAGGAAAGGTCACACATGGCTTCATTCTCTTTGTTTGTTTACAATCATTCTTAATCTCCATCTAGGGCCAGCCCCTGTCATGGTGCATTCTATATCCTAGTCACATACGTGTACACACACACACACACACACACACACATGCATACACACAAACATGTTATCCTGTGATTCTGGAAAACACTGACTAATGCATCTATTGAATATATCAAAGTTGACAGAATGGGAAAAATATCAAGACATCCTATAAGTGTCTGTGAAATGCTACAACCAAGTCTAACTGCTTGTACCATAGACTTACAGTGTCTAATGCAACTGAACTCACACACTTTGCACACTTACACATTGTGAGTGGGTGTTACAGAGGGAAAAACCACGCACCATATGCCAATAATAAAGCTCTCCTTATAAATCCCATCTGGCCTCAAGTGTGCAACATCCCTCTCTGTGCACTGAGCACTGGGGTGACGGGCAGGTGTCGGATGCCCAGTTTCTGCTTCTCCTGTAAATGAACAGTGCCTTTGTGTTATGTGTGCGGGTGTGCAATGATCAGAAGCCAGAGAGATCACCATTAACTACCGGCCAATGGACTTCACACCTTCGTTACATGTTAAGCTCACGGTTCTCAAACGAAACATCACATAATTATCACAAGGGCTGTTTCTAATGTTTGGTACACCTGCATATCATCTTGGATTCTGCAGAATGACAGAGTGGTCATCACTGTACATTTACATAAACACCTAGATTATGTTAATGTCACCCTTGATGGACTGCACTTAGGAGCACTCACATACCATGTCAATAACAGAAATCTGTGAACTTGTACAAATAAAAATAATCATCATCTTGGTAGGACACTAGTTCAGAGTCTTAAGATCTCACAGGTGAAAGTAGATTAAACAAGCCTTCAGCACTGTAGCACTGAACTCCACTGCACAGGGCTGCTCTTGGGCTGAAATTATGTGATACTGAGAAAAAAATGTAATGAGTAATTGTAATGAACCCAAAAATATGAAAGGGGTTACATGATGACCATGAAACAAATACTTGTGCAGTGTAGTTAAAGAAACAGAGAAAAGAAGAAGATCAACATACCTGAACTGTCCTGTCCAACACAGGGATTTCATGTGGATTGACAGCCAGACAGCGGCTTGTGTTCCTGACTGTAGCCAGCTCTGCTGAGATGAGTCACAGTTTCTGGGTCAGGATCCTGCCCACCTTTGTGTTATTTGCAAGCACAGGTTCTAGCAGCATCTGTACCCCCACTTATCTGCACCATCCCTACTCTCACCCCTCCCCACAGCCCTGCTGCCATCCCTGGGCCCTATGTGCTCTGCATCTCAGAGGAGTCCAGGTCCTGTGTAACTCATTAAAGTCACAGTAATTACTCTGGACCTTTCCAGGACCAATTTACCTCTGGGACCTCTAGTGGAGACCAATTATAGTTACTGATCAATATTTCCTACACTTAGGGGAAAGTAGAAGTTAAAGAACAACAACCAATAAAACAATTTCAAATAGGAAAAACAGCAAATCAAGTCTGGAAAGATACATACAGAATCTCTGTTCAGGCAATGAACAGGCTTTTGTTGACTGGAGCCCACTTTGTTAGGGGGGAAGGATGAAGGGTGACTGAAAACTATCACATGTTTTTAGGAAACATTTTGTTTGCTAATGTCTTGAAGTGTCTCCCCCAGCAAAAATTTGCACAAGAAGCCGTCATACCTTTTCTATTTTGGGTTGTGAGCCTAGCCTTTAACTGCTGAGCCATCTCTCCAGCCCATCCTAGAGTAGTTGTAAGCAGAAGGAGACATGGAAAACCAGACACATTGGGAAGGCTTCCAAGGACACTACTCAGTTCTACATGACAGACTACCTGCAAGAGGACTCAGGACAGATATACAACATTCTAGAAAAATTAACATTTCATCAGTCAACATTCTATGCTTGCCAATATGTGAAAACAGGAGGAATATGGCAAGCAGATGGCATGTTTAACGCTTCCTCGAGCCAATATTAAAGCAGTCCTTGTTCCCATGCCTGTCCGTTCATTTTGTTTTCTTACCTTTCTATGAAAATGTAATTGTGTCTACTACCACCAGTACTGCACCCCCAATCCACATCTGTGAGGTTACTTTATAATTCCATGTTGTATGTGTTCACCATCGATCATGGGGCCATAGGTGGCATTTATTACTCTTTCCTTCAGGACAATTTCCTGAACTTTACAGCTATCAAAAGCATAACTTTTTGTATATAATAAAGAAATATAAACTTTCAACCCTAGGGAATCTTTATCCTTTTTGTTCTAATCTTTCCTGGGTTCTTAAAGATGCTTAACTTTTGTCTTTGTGTGTGGAAATAGTAAATGGGGTCTGAGGGTGTGTTCAGGGTTTAGACCCTGTGCGGCCAGCTCTGGTGGTATAGAACAAACACATGTTGCTTGCTCATCAATTGCTTTCAATCACTCCAAGAAGAATCCTGATCTTCGCTCTGTGTTTCCATGACATGAGAAGCAACGGTGGTTGGATGTTGGGCTCAGGTTCCAATTCCGTCATCCCTAAGAAGTTTCATGTTCACTTTGTGAGTGTCATCAAATAGCCTCTGTACTTTGATGTTACTCAAAGCAATCTACCGTGCATTTTAGAACCATTATTCATTCTCATCTCCCGATTCCTGTGCCTGTCCACCATTATTCAGTCTTATCTCCCGATTCCTGTGCCTGTCCACCATTATTCATTCTCATCTCCCGATTCCTGTGCCTGTCCACCATTATTCATTCTCATCTCCCGATTCCTGTGCCTGTCCATGCATATTCTCATATCCAACTGTCCACCTGAAATTTCACTCCACTTTATGTTCTCACAGATTTTCCTATTCTTGATATTTCATGTGAATATATGTTCTTCATGGATGGCTCTATTAGCATGTTTTCAGTGTTTTTGTAGTTTTATGTTCCAAAAATTAATATTTTGCTGCCAAGTATTATGTAATTGTACAGATATTTACTTAGTCATTGGTCTATGGCTCATTCCACTCTGGGAAAACGATAAATAACAGTTCTCTGAATTTTAATATGTGATCATTTGTCTGACTCAATTATTGTAGGTATATACCTAGCCTCATGGTAATTCTACTGCAAAATGGATTTTACCGTTTTAATTTTTAGCTTATTTTAAAGTGAAAGGTATTTTTAGTTTTACCAGCCCACAATGTAGTTGGACGCCTTGTGGCATTTTCATCTATAGTTTGTTAAGCATCTGCTCAATGCCTTCTCTACCCCATCTTTCTGCCCCCACTTCTGCTTTCTCCCTGCTGCAACTCAGTATTCACTCTTATGCTTTCATGTCACATGCACTCTTTTCCTCCTACATTCCTCCTTCAAGGTCTCCATTTTCCTCTCTCACAAGTCATTTTTTATATTCCTGTCATCTACACACATGTTCACATAATACAAATATATAAGGATTATTAACAGAGCTGCAGAGATGTTTCTGTGATGAAGACTACTTGCTGCTCTTGCAGAGGATCCCGAATCCCTTTCCCAGCACTAATGGGGCAGCTCACAATCATTTGTAATTCCTTTTCCATGAGATCCAACACACTTTTTTAGCCTCTCTAAGCGAACAGGCTTGTATGTGTTGCACTATTTACATATGTATGGGCAAAATATTTATGCCCATAAATATTTTTTTTCAAATTCATCAATGGGTTGATAGTTCATGGGTGCTTCTTCTCTGTCATGTCTAGAAGACACTGTCTTGCTTCGAGATAATGTTTTCCTGGTTGTTGTAGTTTGTCCTCCTTTCCAACATGTCGCCCTAGCCTTGGCTGTAGTGGCTCCACTGAAGATGCAGCAGCTGCGACTGGACATGCCAAATCACATGCTCTCTGCACTTTGGCAGTTGTGATACCTGTAATGTTTTTATGTGTTGCCAAAAAGGTTCTTTTTAAATATAATTTTTATTTATTACCTTTTACTTACTTTGTATCCCACTCTCATCCCCTCCCTATCCTGCCCTCTCCCTCATCTCCTCCCATGCCCCTTCCCCATTCCACTGATAGTGGAGGTCCTCCTCCCCGTCCATCTGACACTAGCTAGTCAGGTCTCATCAGGACTGTCTTTCATAGGCTTCCTCTGTGGCCTGGTCAGTCTTTTCCCCACTCAGGGGGAGGTGATCAAAGAGCCAGCCACTGATTTCATGTCAGAGACAGCCCCTGCTCCACTTATTAGGGAGCCCATTTGGAGACTGAGCTGCCACGTGCTACCTCTGTGAAAGGGGTCCAGATCATCTCCATGAATGGTCCTTGGTTGGAGTATCAGTCTCAGAAAATACGCCTGGGCCCAGATTCTTTCATTTTGTTGTTCTCAGTGTGGAGCTCCAGACCCTTCCAGGTGTTTCTATCATCCCCCTTCTTTCCTAAGAGTCCCTGCACTCTGCCCAAAGTTTGGCTATGAGTCTCAGCATCTGCTTTAATACCCTGCTGGGTAGAATCTTTCAGAGGCCCTCTGTGGTAGGCTCCTGTCTTCTTCCTTATTTTCACTTTCTTCTGATGTGTATCCCATTTGCTTTCCTGAATGAAGATTGAGCATCTTACCCAGAGTCCTCCTTCTTGCTTAGCTTCTTTAGGTGCACAGATTTTAGTGTGATTACCCTATATTATGTCTAATATTCACTTATTTATACAATGTGAGTATATACCGTGCGTGTCTTTCTTCTTATGGGATACCTCACTCAAATGATGATCTTTTCAAGTTCCCACCATTTACCTACAAATTTTATGATTTCCTTGTGTTTAATTGCTGAGTAGTAGTCCATTGTGTAAATGTACCAATTTCTCTATCCATTCCTCAATTGGGGGACATCTGAGTTGTTTCCAGAGTCTAGCTATTATGAATAAAGCCACTATGAACATGGTTGAGCATCTGTCCTTGTATACTTGAGCATCTTTTGGATGTATGCCTAGGAGTGGCATAGCTGGATCTTGAGGAAGCACTATTCCTAATTGTCTGAGAAAGCAGCAAACTGATTTCCAAAGCGGTTGTACAAGTTTACGTTCCCACTAGCAATGGAGGAGGGTTTCCCCTTTCTCCACATCCTCTCCAGCATCTGTGTCACTTGAGTTCTTGATCTTAGCCATTCTGATGGGTGTAAGGTGAGATCTCAGGGTCATTTTGATTTGCAGTACCCGGAGGAGTAAGGATGTTGAACATTTCTTCTTCATTTATTTATTTATTTATTTATTTATTTATTTATTTATTTATTTATTCATTCATTCATTTATTTATTTATTTATTTATTTATTTATTTATTCATCCATCCATCCATCCATCCATCCATCCATCCATCCATCCATCCATCCATCCATCTATCTATCTATCTATCTATCTATCTATCTATCTATCTATCTATCTAAATTACAGTTTATTCACTTTGTATCCCAGCTGTAGCCCCTTCCTTCATTCCCTCCCAATCCCCACCCTCCCACCCTCATCTCTGCCCAATCCCCTCTCCAAGTCCACAGGTAGGGGAGGTCTTCCTCCTCTTCCATCTGACCTTAGCTTCTCACGTCTCATCAGGACTGGCTGCATTGTCCTCCTCTGTGGCCTAGTATTTCTTTAAATGTTTCTCTGCCATTCGATATTCCTCTATTGAGAATTCTCCGTTTAGCTCTTTACCCCATTTTTTAAATTGGATTACTTGATTTGTTGTTGTTTAACTTCTTGAGCTTTTTATATATTCTGGATATTAGCCATCTGTCAAATATAGGGTTGGTGAAGATCCTTTCCTAGTTTGTAAGCTGTAATTTGTTCTGACAACAGTGCCCTTTGCTTTACCGAAGCTTTTCAGTCTCATGACGTCCAATTTATTGATTGTTGCTCTTAGAGCTTGTGCTGTTGGTGTCTGTTCAGGAAGTTGTCTCCTATACCAATGAGTTCAAGGCTCTTCCCCACTTTTTATTCTAACAGGTTTAGTATGTCTGGTTTTATGTTGAGGTCTTTAATCCACTTGGACTTTAGTTTTGTGCAGGGTGGTAAATATGGATCTATTTGCACTTTTTTATATGTAGACATCCAGTTAGACCAGCACCATTTGTTGAAGATGTTGTCTTTTTTCCATTGTATGGTTTTGGCTTCTTTATAAAAAATCAAGTATCTGTAGGTGTGTGGGTTTATTTCTGGGTCGTCTATTCAATTCCATGCCAGTAGCATGCCGTTTTTATTATTGTTGCTCTAGCGTATAGCTTGAGATCAGGGATGGAGATACCTCTAGAGGATCTTTTATTGTAGAGGATTGTTTTAGCAATTCTGGGTTTCTTGTTATTGCATATAAAGTTGAGAATTTTTCTTTCAAGGTCTGTAATAAATTGTGTTGGTAACTTGATGCGAGTTGCATTGAATCTGTAGATTGCTTATGGTACGATGACCATTTTTACTATGTTAATCCTGCCAAGCCATGAGCATGGGCGATCTTTCCATGTTCTGATATCTTCTTCTATTTCTTTCTTCAAAGACTTCAAGTTTTTTTCATACAAGTTTTTGATGATGAGGGTTGAGAACTACACTTATCTGGGTATAAGGGTGAGTGTTTAGCATGCAAGCACAAACTATGTCAATTTAGGAAAGTGGCACTAGTAGGTTCTCCTCTGGGCCCTAGGACTACCTATGTTTGAGTGCCAGACATGAAATCCTTCCTATTGTTTGTTCTTACTCCCAAGATAAAATGCCACTATTTTTCTTTATTAATTACACTTTATTCACTTTGTATCTCTCTTGTGGTTCCCTCCCTCCTCCCATCCTAATCCCTCCTTTCCTCCACCCTCTGCCTGCATGCCCTTCCTCAAGTCCACTGATAGGGGAGGACTTCTTTTTCTTCCTTCTGATCCTAGTAAATTAGGTCTCATCAGGAGTGGCTGCATTGTCTTCTTCTGTGGCCTGGTAATGCTGCTTCCCCCTCAGGGGGAGGTAATTAAAGAGCAGGCCAATCAGTTCATGTCAGAGACAGTCCCTGTTCCTATTACAATGGAACCCACTTGGGTACTGAACTGCCATGGGCTACATCTGTTCAGGGGTCTTAGGTTATCTCCATGCATAGTCCTTGGTTGGAATAGCAGTCTCAGGAAAGACCCCTGTGCTGATTTTTTGGTTCTGTTGCTCTCCTTGTGGAGTTCCTGTTCTCTCCAGATTGTACTGTTTCCCACTTCTTTCCTAAGATTCCCTGCACTCTGCCCAAAGGTTGCCGATAAGTCTCAGCTTCTGCTTTGATAGTCTGCAGGGCAGAGCTTTTCAGGGGTCCTCTGTCAGGCTCCTGACTTGTTCCCTCTTTTCTCCTTCTTCTGATGTCCAGCCTCTTTGCCTTTCTGGATAGGAATTGAGCATTTTAGCACGAGTCCTCCCTCTTGATTAGCTTCTTTAGGTGTTTAGATTTTAGTAGGTTTATCCTATATTATATGTCTCTATGAGTGAGTATATACCGTGTGCATCTTTCTGCTTCTGGGATAGCTCACTCAGGATGATCTTTTCCAGATCCCACCATTTACCTGCAAATTTCATGATTTCCTTGTATTTTTATTGCTGAGTAATATTCCATTGTGTAGATATACCACAATTTGTGCATCCATTTCTCCATTGAGGGGCATCTGGGCTGTTTCCAGCTTTTGGCTATTGCAAATAAGGCTGCTACAAACATGGTTGAGCAAATGTCCTTATTGTATACTTGAGCCTCTTTTGGATATATGCCTAGGAGTGGTATAGCTGGATCTTGAGGAAGCGCTATTCCTAGTTGTCTGAGAAAGTGCCTCATAAAACTGAAAAGCTTCTGTAAAGCAAAGGACACTGTCCTCAGAACAAAACAACAGCCTACAGTTTGGGAAAAGATCTTCACCAACCCTGTATCTGACAGAGGGCTAATATCCAGTATATATAAAGAACTAAAGAAGTTAAACAGAAAAATATTCAAGTAATTCAATTAAAAAATGGGGTACAGAGCTAAACAGAGAATTCTCTGCAGAGGAATATAGAATGGCAGAGAAACACTTAAAGAAATGCTCAACCTCATTAGCCATCAGGGAAATGCAAATCAAAATGACCCTAAGATTTCACCTTATACCCATCAGAATGGCTAAGATCAAAAACTCAAGAGACAACACAAGCTGGAGAGGTTGTGGAGAAAGGGGAACCCTCCTCCATTGCTGGTGGGAATGTAAACTTGTACAACCACTCTGGAAAAATGCCACTATTGTACCATTGGTGATACCCTCCCATGCTGGTCATGGCTGTGGCTCATAAGCTTTAGAGTGGCTTTATTTATTGCTTTTGTCCCTTGGCATCTTGCATGATGCCTTCCAATACTGAGTGCTAGTCCACAAGGAGAGCACTTCTGAGTGAGTTCTAGCTCAATTCTTCCAAGTCCTATGTCTGAAATGTTGTGGTGTCTTTAGCCATAGGATCTTACCTTCAAGTTCTAGGAAGAAACCAAGAATACGGACGATAGCCTCTATTGTTTGGGAGTCTCTTGGACTCAGCCAACCAACAAGTGGAAGGGTGGTTTCTTATCTCTGATGGCATTTTTGTTAGGTAGTATACAGTTCTTGTGGGGAGCCTCATCACAGTATGTTGCGTAACGCCACTTAAGTACATATCCACACAAATATAAGATATTTATGAAATATATGTGATGTATGTGAAATATATGAAACGTATGTGATTATGTATGTGATTATGAAATGATGGGTTGGTTTGCCTATGGCCTTTTCAAACATCCTGAATTTTTTATTTATCCCTGCTTCAACTTTCTTTGTATAATCTTCCTTACTCTATTTTCCTCCTTCCCCCTTCACAACGTCCATGTCCAAATATCCCAGAAAATAGCTGACATCAAATTATGGTCAGGTTTCAGATAGAAGGAGAGCCTCATTCACTATTGGTAGAACTGCAAACTGCTATAGCCACAATGGAATCAGTATGGAGAGTTAGGTATAAAATGATATCTTTAAATAAAGATATGTTGACTTCTTTTGTTGTTGTTGTTTGCTATGTTTTGTTTTATTGAGACAGAATTTCAATGTGTAGCATTGGCTGGCCTAAACTCACTCTGCAGATGAGGCTGGTTGTGAACTCACAGAGATCTGCCTGCTTCTGCCTCCTGAGTGCTGGGATTAAGGCTTGAGCCAGCACCACCCACTTGGAAGACTTCTTTCTTGTGAGCACACTTTTCATTTTCTTCATTTCTCTAATTAACTTTTCCAAGCTTCCTAGTGCTATGACCCTTTAATACCTCACACTGTGGTGACCCACAACCATAGAATCATTTCATTGCTAATTCATAAATGTAATTTTCCACTGTTATGAATTGTACTGTAAATACCACACACATGACTTTTGATATGTAACTGCTCTAGCTAATACTCCCTGTGCTATATTTAATAAGTCTGGAGAAAGTAGACATCTTTGCTGTTTTCAGTGGAGATGTTTTGTGTTTTTCCCCATTAAGCCCAATATTGGCCACATCTTAGCCATTTATAGCTTATATTACATTGATATAAATTTATCAAGACTTTTATAGCATAAAGTTATGTTGTACTGTGTTACAAGCTTTCTTGTGCATCTACTGAGAGCATAGTGAGACTTTTGCCCCTGAGCCTACTTGTGTGATATTCTATATACTGATTTACTTATGTTGAACTGAAAGGAAGCGTATAGGCTCAAGACCTCCTACACCAAGCTCTCAGCACAAAGGAGATTTATTTACTCCAGAGGGAAGAGGGCAGAAATAAGGGACAGAAAAGCATACAAAATTAAAGAAGATGGAGAAGGGGAAGAAACAAAGAAGATTGGAGTAAAAGGATAAGGGAGAGGGTTAAGTGGTATTTGTACTGGAAGGAAATGGGACAAAAAACTACCTCTAAATAGAGAGGAGACACATGTAGCATATAGGAAAATAGCAGCTTTAAAAGGTACAAGAGCACACCCTGAATTAGGATGAGGTGTTTAATTTTAATTGGGCATGTTGATCAGGTGAACCAAAGGAGGCTTTTGATAGCTGAACCTTAGTAGTCAGCCTCAGGAGGAGGCATTGGCCAAAGAAGGGAATAGAGCTTGGGGGCTAGCTTTAGAAATGTAATCTAACAGTCTTTAAGCAAGGCAGAAGGAACTGGGGAGAAGGGCAAGGCCTGACAGAGCCATGATTTCCACTCTTGAGCTAGCTGGAGTCCCTTTATGAAGCATCTCTGCAAATTTCTGCAAATGTGGCCAAGTGGTCACAAAAAGTGATGTTTTTCCTTTTGCTTTATTCTCCATACAATTCATCCCAACCACAGCCACAGCCTCCCTTCCCACAGGCTTGTATGTTTCCCTCCAGAAAAGAGCAGGTCTCCCACGGCTATCAACAGAACACAACAAAGAAAGCTGCATTAATCCTGAAATTTGAGGGAAATGGTGGGCACTATAAAAGATCACCCTGAGTGAGGTCACCCAGAATCAGAAAGACACATAAGATGTGTACTCACTTATAAGCAGATATTAGCCATGTAATATAGGATAAACATACTAAAATACATAATCCTAAGAAACTAAGCAACAAGAGGACCCTGGGGAAGAGGCTTAATCCTCATTCAGGAGGGGAAACAGGATAGACATCAGAGGTAGAAGACAGGAAACAGAACAGGAGCCTTCTACAGGGGGCCCTCTGAAAGACTGTACCCAGCAAAGTATCAAAGCAGATGCTCAGACTTATAGCCAAACTTTGGGCAAAGTGCCAGAATCCTTATGGAAGAAGAGGGAGATATAAAGACCTGGAGGGGACAGGAACTCCACAAGGAGAACAACAGAGCCAAAATACCTAGGCCCTGTAGGGCCCGCGGAAACCTATTCTCCAAATAAGTACCATGATGGAGAGGACCTAGACCCCCTGTTCAGTAGAAGCCCATTGGCTGCTCAGTTTCCAAGTAGGTTGCCTAGTAAGGGGAACAGGGGCTGTCTCTGACATGAACTCAGTTGCCTGCTATTTGATCACCTCCCTGTGGTGGTGCAGCCTTGCCAGGCCACAGAGGGAGATGATGTAGCCAGCCTTGATGAGGCCTGATAAGCTAGGGTCAGAGAGAAGGGGAGGAGGTCCTCCCCTATCAAAGGACTAGGGAAAGGGCGTAGGGCATGAAGAGGGAGGGTGATTGGGAATGGGAGGAGATCACGGTGGGTGCTGCAGCAGGGATACAAAGTGAATTATTTATAATATATAAATATATAAGTAAGAAAAGACTAGACAAGTAGGAGGAAAATGGTGCTATGAGTAGGCAAAACAGTCAGAGACACCCCGACTCCTACTGTTAGGAGTACCATGAAAACTCCAAGCAAAACAACCACAGCATAGGCAGCGGACCTAATGCAGACCTCTAATGCAGGCTCTGTGCTGTAGAGTCAGTCTCTGTGAGCCCCCCAAGCTTTGCTTTGTTGATTCTGTGGACCATGTGCTTGTGGTATCATTGACCCCTGTACTCTTACATTCCTTCCTTTCCCTCTTCTCTTAGGTTCCCTGAGCTCAGCCTGCTGTTTGGCTCTGGATTTCTGCATCAGCAACCATCCACTGCTTGAGGAAGCCTCTCTGATGAGATCGGGCTGGATGCTCATCTCTGAGAATAGCAGAGTACCATCAGGAATCAGTTCATTTCACTGACTCCTTGGTCATTCATGTTTGATTTTGCCTAGGTCTTCAAGTTTCTGGTCATCTGGGCAGTTTCAGGCATGAGCTCCCTTTCATGGCTTGGGCCTCAAGTTAGAAGAGTTATTGGTTTAACAGTTATTAAGAACAATAATTCAGTTTCCTAATATTTTGGTGAGACATTTTTGCATCTGTATTCACGGTGAAGAGTGATTGGGCTGTACTTTTCTTGTTTTGTTTGATCTTATTCTATTTTTTCTCAATCAATATTTTGTGCCTTCACAGTGTTGTTTTGTATGTACAGCATTTTCATTTCAGGTAATCCTCTCTCTCTCTCTCTCTCTCTCTCTCTCTCTCACTCTCTCTCTCTCTCTCTGTGTGTGTGTGTTTGTATGTGTAGACTCAAGAATGTGTGTCTGTACTTGTGTGAACATGCCTGCAGAGGTCATGGCAGAATCTGTAGTTTATTCCTCAGGTGTTATTCAGCTTTCTTCATATTGAGGTAGTCTCTCACTGGAGTGGAACTCATCAAGTAGTGTAGACTGGCGTAGCTGTGAACCCAGGATGTTCTTTTCTCTACATGCTCAACATTGCCATTACAGATCTGTGCCATCATACACACTTTTTTTGTATGCGGTTCCTGTGGACTGAATTCAGAACTTCATGCTTGCATGGCAAACATTTTACCAACTTTTCCATTTTCCCAGGTTCCTCACCTTATCATCTTGGCTTCTTCTTCATCATCATTATTATTATTTTATTATTGTTATTATTATTATTATTATTATATTATACTTTGGTGTTGAGTCTAAAAGCTCAATGTTTGAAGTGCTACACAGATTTTTCTATCATGTTCTCTACAAAGGATCTTGCAGTTTCAAGACTTACCTTAATAACTGAGCTCTTCAGCCAGAACATAGTCAAATCTAAAACATAGATGAACTAAAATTATTCACTTATTCCACTCCTGAATTTATGTTAAAGAAATGCAAAGCAGCATAGAATGTAGGAAAGTACACACCCATGCTTCTTGTTGCACTACTGGTAGCTCCCAATTCATGGAATCATCTGAGTGCTCACAGGCAAGGAGTAAATGAAGAATTCCGGTACACGCAACCCATGGGATATATTCTATAGTTAAAAAATAAAGCCATGCCATTGCCAAAGAGATGGAATGAAGAAGGTCATGTTATACCATGTAAGACAGATGGGGAAGAAGAACATCAGCTCTTTCCTCTTGTGTGTGGAACAAGAGGAATACATGACACCGCAGTGTAATTATTAGGGAAAAACACACCCAGAGCAGGGGTAAATCTACTATATACAAAATAGTGTGTGAAGTGTGATTAAAGCATCTTGTGTGTAGAAAATACGATAATGAAGTCTATTACATGGACTACTAACATACACTTAAAGAGTGACATGCCTGTGCTTTAAGTTTGTTTCTAATTTAGTCACCTTTCCAAACCTCTGTGTGAATGAGTGTAATCAATGCTTTGTGTGTAAGTGTATGAATAAGAATGCATTCGGTACTTTGCATGTATGTGTAAAATTACATGCAAATATTCAATTGTAGACCTTTAAGAGCTCATAGCATTTGACTTAAAATCTCCCTTATTTTAAAGAATTTATTTGTATTAATTGCAATTTTTTAGAAGTATACAATGCATCTTAATCATACATTTCTCAACCCCCTTTCTCCAACTCCCTGTGGCCCTCCTCCCCTACACATCTCTTTTACAAATTCAGGTTCTTTTCATCTTCATTGTACACAGCTCAGAGCCCAACTAGTTTTGATCAGATGCATCTGGCTGTGGCTTTTTCCACTAGAGTGTGGGCATCCTGCCAATGGCCACCACCCCTCAAAGAAAAGTGACTCTCTAGCCATTAGCAGACCTTAACTGCCAAGAGCATCTCCACCAGGAGTGGGGACATCTAATGGAGATTTCAGTTACAGTTACCTCTTTTATTACCACAGAAATGCCACACAGTGGCATGTAGCGATAATTCATTTGTGTTGTGTTAGTGTAACACATATCTGATTGCTATTTTACTTTGTGACCATTATAAATTGTACTTGAATGCATAATAAAGTGAAACCATTTGCTTGAATCCTGCAACTGTTGTAGCTATGTCCACAGTTGTACAATTTCTCAGTTATATGGTAACTTTAGGCTCAAAATTTTGAGGATTTCTCAAATAGTCATCTTACTAACGCTGCAGCAATACTTCACAGGCCCAACATTGATGTGAGAGAGTCTGTTTTCCTCTGCAGTGTCTCATTGTGAAGTCCAAGCTGGCTTCATAGGCTCTCACTGTGCAGTGACGCTGACCTCACAGGCTCCACTGTGCAGTGACGCTGACCCCACAGACTCTCACTGTGCAGTGACGCTGACCTCACAGGTTCTCACTGTGCAGTCATGCTGACCTCAGGCTCTCACCCTGCAGCCCATGTTGACTTCATATTGACACTGATGCTTCTGCCTGAGCTTCATGAATGCTGGGATCACAGGCATAATCCACCATACCTGGTTTGACTTCTATTATTTTGCTCACTTTTTTAGTTAACCTCTATTGTTCCCTCTCTTCTACTCTTCCATTTAAAATTATTTCACTGTGACAGAATTCATCCTCTATGTGGCATATGATATTCATCACACTGTATTATGTTAATTCAATTGTATAATTTTATATATCAGTTAAATTTTTACAATATATTTAAAGAGATGTGCATTCTGGGCTAAATAGTTACACTGTAGCACTTTTAATTGCTCAATAGAGCTTTTGTTTTCTTCCTATGTCTCTTACACCTAATGTCATTGCTATGGAATATAGAATCGTTTCTGTCTTATAATTATGTTTTTTACATGAAGAGAAATGTGGCTTCTTTCATATTGTCTGTCTTGTCTTAAATAACTCTGTTATATGAAAATGAGATTTCAGACTTTAGCAATAACAATAGCCAATGCAGCCTTCACTACATGGGAACAACAATACTAAATATCTTAAAACAATATTCAATAAAAATGCAATATTCAATATATATGAATGTGTGTGCCTGTGTGAGTGGGGGTAGGGGTGGTGTGTGTAGAAAGAAGTGTTTATATAGATCACTGTGTGGGAGATGATATGATTTTATGTATCAGTTAAATTTTAAAATATGTTTAAAGAGATGTGCATTCTAGGCTATGTTTGCACTGTGGTGCTTCGTTATATTGCTCAGCATAGCTTTCACTACCTCCCTCTAACTCTTGCACATAATGTCATTGCTATGGAGTATAGAATCATTTCTGTCATTTTTTCACATGGGGAGGAAGCAGACTTAATTTACATTTTGTCTGTCGTGTTCCTGATGGTTCTGTTATATCAGGACAATGGAATTTTGAAGTTTAGCTATGACAACAGGTGGTGCAACCTTAACTAGGTGAGAACAAAAATGTCTTAAAGCAATATTCAATAAAAAGGCACAATTCAAAATTATATGAGCTGTTCTCCACATTTGCAAATACGTGTGTGTGAGTGTGTGTGTGTGTGTGTGTGTGTGTGCGCGCGCGCGCGCACGCAAGCGTGCGCACACTTCTGTGCATGCACAAGCACTCGCAGAGAAGTAGTTACTTAGAACACTGGGTGGGAGATGACATTATAATTCAAGAAACAGGATGAAGGACAAAGAGAAGACTGTGGAAACATAAGAGCTCAAGGTGCGGGTGTTCCTATTGAAGGTCACACGGAGGCTCAAATGGGGGTGTTCCCAGGCGGCGAGAGGCCCTACAGGCAGGACTGGCTTCACGTGGAGATGATGCTGGGTAGGGTCAGCAGAGCATAAAAGCCTGGCTTTGTGTGCCATCACCTACCAAGGAAAACTGAGGAAATAAAGGGACCAGGGTTATTCCATGCCACTCTAAAGAAAGAAAACTAAAAGAATAAAAAAAAACTTTCTACAGAAATGAGACAAAGAGTTGTCCTGTGTTCACCCATTGCCCCTCAGTGTGAGATGGGAAGTCACTGAGCCTCGCATTTTTCACTCTGTGAAAAAGAACCTTCTCTATCTCCTTGAGTTGTCACAAAAATAAAATAAAGCCACCCACTATAAACGTATGTTCACAATGAGTCCAACAAATTTGTTCAGGGTCAAGACTAGTAACAAAAGATAACATGGGTAGGAAACAATTATGGGGAGTTAAGAGAAAAAGTCCAGATCAGTATGGGAGAACCTGTAGGAGATATCAGAAGGAAGCAAGATAGTGAAGAGGTTTTCTTGTTATGCAGTGTCATAAATCCACTATTTAAACTCTTTAATGGATACTTCAGTGAACACAGAAATCAGGGTAAAATGATAAACAACTTAAGAGGAACAAAGATTTTAGACAGTACCTCTTCCATTATGCACTTCCAGCATCGCTTATGCAAGGTAAGGAGGACACTGTAGCCACATATGAAAGACAATTGTTCCTACTTTCACTATTCCAGTAAACCTGCTCTCTTTCATGTATTGAACAGTTATGTAACATGATGTTTCATGTAGATTCTATGATTTTGGACAATATCTGACATAAAATATTGATATCAATACATTTATTACATAAAATTAGGTAAAAATCTCAAGCGCTATCATTACAAAGAGATTGTCTTACTGCAGATAACTCTTATTAAGGCTCCCTTCATGTCTCTGTTCCTCAGGCTGTAGATGAAAGGGTTCAGCATGGGAGACACCACTGTGTACATCATGGCTAGGACAGTCTCCTTCACAGTAGAGTTATTAGCTGATGGACATAAGTAGAGACCAATGACTGTCCCATAGAACAGAGACACCACAGACAGGTGGGAGCCACAGGTGGAGAAGACTTTGCAGATGCCTTGGCTAGCTGGAACCTTGAGAATGGAGGAGATAATCTTTGCATAGGACATAACAATGAGTAGTAATGGTATAATAACCATGAGCCATCCCATGATAAATATCATCAACTCATTAACATAAGTGTCTGAGCAGGCCAGCTTTAGAAGAGCAGATATGTCACAGAAAATGTGAGGAATCACATTGTTCTCACAAAAAGACAATCTGGCCATGAGCATGGTGTGCATCATGGCATTGAATGTGCTCAGCATCCATGAAAGCAGCAATAGACTAGCACAGAGCTTGGGGCTCATGATGCTGGTGTAATGAAGGGGGAAGCAGATGGCCACATAGCGGTCATAGGCCATGACCACAAGAAGGAAGGATTCCATGTCTCCAAAGGACATAAAGAAGTATAGCTGTGCCAGGCAGCCTGCATAAGGGATGGGTGGAACTTGGCTCTGCATGTTCTGCAGCAACTTGGGCATTGTGACAAAGGAAAAGCAGAGGTCAGAGAAGGACAAGTTGCTGAGAAACAAGTACATGGGCGTGTGGAGATGAGAGTCCAGTAGAATAAGGACAATAATTAGCAGGTTCCCTAAGACAGTGGTGAGGTACATGGCCAGGAACAGGACATAGAACAGGTGCTGGTGCTCTGGGGGGATGGGCAGGCCCAGGAGGAGGAACTCTGAGACTGAAGTTTGGTTCTTTCCAGTCATTCTCTGCCTCCAATGACTTTAAGAAAAAAAAAAAGTTACTATTTTCTTCAACTTCCAGTAGTTAAGCCTGTATGAGATCACAGATCATTCTATTTAGTTGTTTACTTTATAAAGAATTGTTCTCTATTTTCACATTTTTGAACATGGAATAACCTTATTCTCTTTATTTCCTCAAGTGTCTTTGATAGGTGATGTCACACAAATTCTGCTGACACCTTCCCCCAACATCCATCTCCATTTCCAAATGAAAATGAACATGGTTGAGATACACACGTTACAAGCTCTACAGTAATTAATCTTACTCTTAGCAAAGTAAAGTTAGTCTCTACATTAAGGTACGTTTAGCCATTACAGCCATGAAGAACTTTTCTTAATGTTGTCTTAGCAGGTTTTATTGTTGTAGTTTTGCATAATCACATCTGATTGCTTCTGATACAAAAAAACTGTACTGGCATTTCTCTTTCCTGCATTCCTGATTATTTTAGGCTATTGTAGTTTACCCCATTGTATAGTTTATTTCTGTGAGCGTTCTTGAAGAATTTTGTAACCCCACACTCATAATTCGTTATGATACCCCAAAACACATATTCTTTAATGTGTTACATTAAAGAGTAGCTGTCTCTTTAACCTACAAAATTATCTATATCATTACTGACTAATTATCTTCTATATTCCCCCCTACCACAGGCATATGTGGCTTAACGCATTTCAAAAGAAATTTACTCCTCTCTCTCTCTCAACATATTATTTCTCTCACTTCTCTACTTTTTCATATATAAAAAATTTAATTCAAGATCCAATGATATTAATGAATTAATATTTTATGTTTCAGTTCATATGGTTGCCCTGATACTAATGTAGGAAAATAAATACAATGAACATTTTCTAATGTATCAGTTAATTTTAATATCTCCTTCAGTTTACATATAGATATCCATACTTACCATGATAGTAAAATTTCTAAGAACTGGTCTAGGTCTTGAAAGTAATTTTGGTCAAATTAAAGTTCTAGATATTTCTATGAATGTGTTTTACCATGTTTTCAACACTGAACTTAGTTATTAACATTATATCAGAGTAAAGTAACTAACCTGTCATAATGTGGCGAGCCTCATGCCACTAGTTGATAGAATAAATAGAAAAACTACAGTAATATAAGGGAAATCGTCCACCTAGTTTCTGAGGATTATTTTGTTCTGTGAATGAGTTCTGTGAATGACACATCTTTCATGAGTTTACATGAAAATATTACAAAGGAGAGATCACTCATGATGGCTGTTGCTCCCGACCTGATGAACTTTATTTCTTCAGTTGTTAAACTCACATTTTTTTTTTACCTGAATAGCAGATGAGACTCTAACATGGAAATGGTTCTAGACCTTAATATACATGCAGCTCATCTGGAATTATCTGGAAACACTGACTCTGGTTTTGAACTAATATTCAACTTTATAAATGGATGCACAATGATGTGAGCACTTTGTTTCACGGGCTGCAGTAACGAGCAAGTACATGCATTATTTGAAGTTACAGATCTCTGAGCTCTTTTGGATAGGAGATCTCTTAAAAGCTTACCAATTGTCCAAAACTAAAAACATAATAAAAAGAAGGCTTAAGAACTTCAGCATTGCCCCTACCCTAAAAAGCTGTTATTAGGTTGAAACGGAAAAAGAATTGTCCAGTAAGTAATTGTAAGAAAACCTGTCATCACCAAAATCATTTCCAATCTCGCTGTGAAACAAGGTATTTCTACAATATGTCAAAGTGTTGCAAAGTATAAAAATGGTAAAAAAATAATGTCATACCTCAAAACTTCCAGTCATACCATCATAAAACTAGAAATGTAAGATCTGTAGTTTGGAGGGCAGTCACCCTGGCAATTTACCTAGGGTGACTAAAGGTGACTGAGGTCCCTGCTTCAGACCCTGCTCACATGTATTTGTTACAAGCACAGAAAAGAAATCCTCTGCAGTCAGCAGTCTCACATGTCCCGTTAGCCACCCTGGGCCCAGGGGGCTCTGCAACCCAGAGGAGTCCAGACCCTCTGCAATTACCCAGGGACTATCAAACCAATTCTTTCAAAGCCCTGAGGTGGTCACTAATCACCCCTGAATATACGCTGGGGGAAGGTAAAAATGAAGAGAAGGCCATCTGCCTATTTACCCTTTGCCTGTTTGTGGACTGAGTAGGACTCGTGTCTACTGCAGCTTAGACTTTGTGTTATTTAAAACCCCCTAAAGTAACTGTAAAGGCTTTGTGTTTAAGGAAGTTGGCTTCATTGATCTAGATTATCTACTTGAGGGGATGGAGTTGTGCCCAGCGTTCTTCTGTTACACTCTAAATTTTCTTGACACATACAGCATGCCTCCTCTTTCATTTTGTATCTTCATGATGTATGCGCATTTTCTTCATCCTTTGCTTGACTATTGGGTTTTTTTTATCACTCTTTTAAAAAATAGCTTTGGTTTTATTGGTCTTTTTTGATAATTTGATTTTCAATTTCAACTAATTCCTACTTTGTGGTGTGTGTTGGGGGGGGTGCACAGGTGTGTATTTTCTTGCTTCCTTTGACAGTAAGCCATTCTTCTCTTTCTCAGTTCCTAACTTTAGATCTTGTTTCTTTTTCAGTGTTTGGATTCTGTAATATTAATTTCTTTCCAAATTCTGGTTGCTTTTTCCTCTACAATCTCAATAGTTGTCTTTTTCTATGTATCAAATTCAAAGTATAAGTCTTGGAAACTTAACACTTTATCATGGTGCAGCAAAGAAGAACAAGGAAAAGAACTAAACTATTTATATGATTGTGCTGGTTTGAATGGTTATGGTACCCATAGATTCATGTGTTTGAATGTTCAGTCCATAGGGAGTGGCATTATTTGGAAGGATGGCCTTGCTGGAGAAAGTATGTCACTGTGAAGATGGACCTTGAGACTTCATATATGTGTTCAACCTATGCCCAGTGTGAAATCCAGTCTCCTCCTGGCTGCTTGCAGAAAACATTCTCTTCCTGGCTGTCTTTGTATTAAGATGTACAACTCTCAGCTCCTTCAACACCAAGTGTGTGTGCATGATCCCATGGTTCCCACCATGATGATAATGGACTAAATCTCTGAAACAGTAAGCCAGTCCTAATTAGATACAAATATGAAAATACTGATTAAAATATCACCTAACCACTAAATAGTTTGTAATATACCAACTTCTCCCTCACACAGGCAAATACATTTCAATAACTCAGAAAATGTCTGAAAACAAAGGTAGTACCAAAATTATTTTTTATTATATTATTAAAATTTTTTAGGCGGGGCAAGATGGCGGCGCCGGGAGGACTCTCATTCTGAGGAGCAGCACAGCAGGATTGGCACAGTGACCAGCAATCAGAACTCTTGGCCATAAAACACAAGTGATTGTGTTTCTCAGGTGAGAGGATACCCTACAGTGGGGGATTCAATCAGCTTTAACTCACCCAGCTAAACCGCGGAAGAGATCCCGGTTCCGCCAGGCGCTTGGTCTTCAGCCCAGAGCTACCCGCCAGCGCCATCTGGTCACAGTCCCAGACTGAACTGTGGGCCCACAACACCATAGACTGGATTTCCCAGTCGATAGATAACCCCATGGAGCAGGAAACAATTGGGACTGACCTCAGGTTACCCAAACATCCCCTGGAAAAGACTCGGGTTCCGCGGGTACCCCAAGAGCCAGCCCGGACCCAGAGCCGGGAACCCAGGCGCCTGCACGGAGCCCTGCCTGTGCGCGTGATTCGCCGCCTCAGATAGAACTGTGGGCACCAGGGCAACAGGGCACCAGACTGCGTGTCTCTGGCAGGAGGAAACCCCCAGCGGAAAGGGTCAGCAGCTCTAATGCTTAGGACACCCAGCACCAAAACACTTCCTGGACTCACGCAGACTCTAGTGCAGGCAGGAGCGCTGTGCTTAGCCGCCATTATTGAGTTCCCCTAGGGCACTGGGACACACAGCTGCATCCTCAGACCTACAAAAGCCAGAGAGCCATTACAGCAGCCCTCAGATACTGTGCCAAGGATCAACCAGTTATCCCTAGCTAGACTGTCAAAACTGTGGGAATCCCTGGTCCTTCAAGAGGGCTGCACCCACAGCGTCTGGACCAGAGCAGTGCCTGCAGCCGCCATCCCAGACAGAGACACACAGCTTCTGGTCCAGAGTGAGGCACCCAGCCTCCAGACCAGAACAGTGCCCCCAGGTGCCAACTCAACCTAGGTGCACATTCTCCAGGTCCAGAGCGGAGCAATCAGCCTCTGGCGCAGAGACTTGCTGAGTGCACCTCCCACTTTCCCGGACAGAATTGTGCGCCTCAGGATAACAGACTGAGTTTCCCTGTTGGGAGAAAACCCCACAGCTAGGGAATCAGCAGTCTCTTCAAGAGGACTGTACATGGAAATTTAGTGAGCAGCATCACACTAAATTTATAACAAGAAAATTTATAACAAGACAGCTGCAGTGGGGCAGCTGTCTTGGGAAATTCTATGGGTAAGAGGAGATCCCCCCTGCCTAACATAGACCACAGCTACTACTCAGGGCTATAAACCTGAGGTGAGCAGTGGCAACTCCTGAGAAACACTGGCCATACAGTGACCATAACCAAAAAGCAGAGAAGGACTCCTTCAGGAAAAATCATCTTCCGGCCTAGGGGATACTCCCTACCTCAGGACTCCAGGAAGCACAGAAACTAACAGCCAACACCTAAATCAGCCCAATGGGTAGAGGTCAGCGTAAAGGCTCAACCAACAAAAGACAGAGCAATATGGCATCTCCAGAACCCAGCCATCCAGGGGCGAACAGCCCTGAACAATGCAGCATAATAGAAAATCAAGAAGATGACCTTACATCTATGTTGATGAAGAGGATAATAGAGGAAACAGATAAAATACGTAAAGAATTAGAGGAAGATAAAACCAAACAGATCATGGCTATCCGTAAAGAAATGGAGGAAGATAAAGACAAGCAGATTAGGGCCATCCGTGAAGAAATACGGGAAGATGCAGCCAAACAGCTTGTGGCCTTCAGAGAAGAAATAATTAAATCACTGAAAGAAATAAGAGACAGAGTTGAAGGAACTAAAAGAAAAAGAGGAAAATACAAGCAGACAGGTGAAGGAAGTAAACAAAACAACTCAAGACCTGAAGATAGAACTAGAAAAATTAAAGAAAACACAAATGGAGGAAATAATGGAGAGGAAGAATTTAGGGAAGAAAACAGGAACTACAGAGGTAAGCATAACCAACAGAATACAAGAAATGGAAGAAAGAATCTCAGGTGTAGAAGATACAATGGAAGAAATCGATGTATCTGTCAAAGAAAATGTTAAATCCAAAAAATTCCTGACACAGACCGTCCAAGAAATCCAAGACAATATGAAAAGACAAAACCTAAGAATAATAGGAATAGAGGAAAAAGAAGACTCCCTTCTCCAAGGCCCAGAAAATCTTTTCAATGAAATCATTGAAGAAAATTTCCCCAAGTTAAAGGAGAAGCCAATAAGGATACATGAGGCCTACAGAACACCCAACAAATTTGACCAGAAAAGAAAATCCTCCCGCCACATAATAATCAAAACAGTAAGTATACAGAACAAAGAAAAAATACTAAAAGCTGCAAGGGAAAAAGGCCAAGTAACATATAACGGCAAACCCATTAGAATCACACCTGACTTTTCAACAGAAACTATGAAAGCCAGAAGGGCCTGGACAGATATCATGCAGACCCTAAGAGAACACAGATGTCAACCCAGGCTACTATACCCTGCAAAACTCTCAGTCCTAATAGACGGAGAAAACAAGATATTCAATGACAAAAACAAATTTCAACAATACCTACACACAAATCCAGCATTACAGAAGACACTGGAAGGGAAAATAGAACCCAAGAAAATTAGCTTCTGTCAAAAAAACACAGGAAATAATTAACCTTACTACAGCAAAACAAAAAGCAACCAAGCACACAACCTTATGAACACAGCCAACATCAATATCAAAGGATCTAACAGCCACTGGTCATTAATCTCTCTCAACATCAATGGACTCAACTCTCCAGTAAAAAGACACAGATTAACAGAATGGATATGTAAACAAAACCCAGCAATCTGTTGCATACAAGAAACACACCTAAGACACAAAGATAGACATTACCTGAGGGTAAAAGGTTGGAAGACGACTTTCCAAGCAAATGGACCCAAGAAACAAGCAGGAGTAGCCATTCTAATATCTGATAAAATAGACTTTCAACCAAAATTAATAAAAAGAGATGAGGAAGGACACTTCATACTCATCAAGGGAAAATGCCACCGGGAAGACATCACAATCCTGAACATCTATGCCCCAAATACAAGAGCACCCACATTTGTAAAAGAAACATTGATAAAACTTAAACCACATATAGATCCCCACACATTAATAGTGGGAGACTTCAACACCCCACTCTCAACAAAGGACTGGTCAACAAAACAGAAATTAAACAAAGAAACAATATCTCTGACAGAGGTCATGAATCAAATGGACCTCACAGACATCTACAGAACTTTACACCCAAACACAAAAGAATTTACCCTCTTCTCAGCACCTCATGGAACCTTCTCCAAAATAGACCATATAGTTGGTCACAAAGCAAGCCTCAACAGATACAAGAAGACTGAAATAATCCCCTGTATCCTGTCTGATCACCATGGAATAAAGCTGGACTTCAACAACAACAGAAATAGCAAAAAGCCTACACACTCATGGAAACTGAACAACTTGTTACTAAATGACAGCTGGGTCAGGGAAGAAATAAAGAAAGAAATTAAAGCCTTTCTAGAACTCAATGAAAATGAAGACACAACATACCCTAACTTGTGGGACACAATGAAAGCAGTGCTAAGAGGAAAGTTCATAGCACTAAGTGCCTTCAAGAAGAAATTCGAGACAGCTCATTCAAGCAACTTAATGGCCCACTTAAAAACCCTAGAAAAAGAAGAAGCAGACACACCACAAAGGAGTAGACGGCTGGAAATAATCAAACTCAGGGCTGAAATCAATCAATTAGAAACAAATAAAACAATTCAAAGAATCAATGAAACCAAGAGCTGGTTCTTTGAGAAAATCAACAAGATCGACAAACCCTTAGCCAAGCTAACTAAAAGGCAGAGAGACACCACCCAAATCAACAAAATCAGAAATGAAAGGGGGGACATAACTACAGACACTGAGGAAATCCAAACAATCATTAGGACTTACTTCAAAAGTCTATATGCCACAAAATTTGAAAATCTAAATGAAATGGACAATTTTCTTGATCGATTTGACTCACCAAAGCTGAATCAGGACCAGGTAAATCAATTAAATAGTCCTATATCCCCCAAAGAAATAGAAGCAGTCATCAAAAGTCTCCCATCCAAAAAAAGCCCAGGACCAGATGGCTTCAACGCAGAATTCTACCAGACCTTCAAAGAAGAGCTAACTCCAATTCTCTTCAAACTATTCCACAAAATAGAAACAGAAGGAACATTAGCAAAGTCATTCTATGAAGCCACAATCACCTTGGTACCTAAACCTCACAAAGACTCAACAAAGAAAGAGAATTTCAGGCCAATCTCCCTTATGAACACTGATGCAAAAATCCTTAACAAAATACTTGCAAACCGAATCCAAGAACACATCAAAGATATTATCCACTATGACCAAGTAGGCTTCATCCCAGGGATGCAGGGGTGGTTCAATATACGGAAATCCATCAATGTGATCCACCATATTAACAAACTGAAAGAAAAAAACCACATGACAATCTCCCTAGATGCTGAAAAAGCATTTGACAAAATCCAACATCCATTCATGTTTAAAGTACTGGAGAGATCAGGGATACAAGGCACATATCTAAACATAGTAAACATATCTAAACATATCTAAACATATACAGCAAGCCTATAGCCAACATCAAACTGAACGGAGAGAAACTTAAAGCAATCCCACTGAAACCAGGGACAAGACAAGGCTGCCCACTCTCTCCATATCTCTTCAACATAGTGCTGGAAGTCCTTGCTAGAGCAATAAGACAGTCGAAGGAGATCAAGGGGATACAGATGGGAAAGGAAGAAGTCAAATTATCACTGTTTGCAGATGATATGATAGTATGTATGAGTGACGCCAAAAACTCTACCAGGGAACTCCTACAGCTGATAAACACCTTCAGCAAAGTGGCCGGATACAAAATTAACTCAAAAAAATCAGTAGCACTCCTGTATACAAAAGACAAAAGGGCTGAGAAAGAAATTAGAGAAACAACACCATTCACAATAGCCACAAATGACATAAAGTACCTTGGTGTAACCCTAACCAAGCAAGTCAAAGACTTGTATGAAAAAAATTCAAGTCTCTGAAGAAAGAATTAGAGGAAGATATGAGAAGATGGAAAGATCTCCTATGCTCATGGCTTGGCAGGATTAACATAGTAAAAATGGCCATCTTACCAAAAGCAATCTGCAGATTTAATGCAATTCCCATCAAATTGCCAACACAATTTTTTACAGACCTGGAAAGAAAAATTCTCAACTTCGTATGGAATAACAAGAAACCGAGAATTGCTAAAACAATCCTCTACAATAAAAGATCTTCTGGAGGTATCTCCATCCCTGAACTCAAGCTGTACTATAGAGCAACAGTTATAAAAACTGCATGGTACTGGCATAGAAACAGAATGGTGGATCAATGGAATCGAACAGAAGACCCAGAAATAAACCCACACACTTACGGACACCTGATTTTTGACAAAGATGCCAAAACCATACAATGGAAAAAAGATAGCATCTTCAACAAATGGTGCTGGTCCAACTGGATGTCTACATGTAAAAAAATGAAAATAGATCCATACTTATCACCCTGCACAAAACTGAAGTCCAAGTGGATCAAAGACCTCAACATAAAACCAGACACATTAAATCGGCTAGGAAAAAAAGTGGGGAATACCCTAGAACTCATTGGTACAGGAGAAAACTTCTTGAACAGAACACCAACAGCACAGGCTCTAAGAGCAACAATCAATAAATGGGACCTCATGAAATTGAAAAGCTTCTGTAAAGCAAAGGACACCGTCATCAAAACAAAGCAACTGCCTACAGATTGGGAAAGAATCTTCACCAACCCTTTATCTGACAGAGGGCTAATATCCAATATATATAAAGAACTAAACAAGCTGAAAAGCAACAAACCAAGTAATCCACTTAAAAAATGGGGAACAGAGCTAAAGAGAGAATTCTCTGTAGAGGAATATCGAATGGCAGAGAAGCACTTAAAGAAATGTTCAACCTCATTAGCCATTAGGGAAATGCAAATCAAAACAACCGTGAGATTTCACTTCACACCCATGAGAATGGCCAAGATCAAAAACTCAAGGGACAACACATGCTGGAGAGGTTGTGGAGAAAGGGGAACCCTCCTCCACTGCTGGTGGGAATGTAAACTGGTATAACCACTCTGGAAATCAATCTGGCGCTTTCTCAGACAACTAGGAACAGCACTTCCTCAAGATCCAGCCATACCACTCCTAGGCATATACCCAAAAGAGGTGCAAGTACACAAAAAGGACATTTGCTCAACCATGTTTGTAGCAGCTTTATTTGTAATAGCCAGAAGCTGGAAACAACCCAGATGCCCCTCAACTGAAGAATGGATGCAGAAACTGTGGTACATCTATACAATGGAGTATTACTCAGCAATGAAAAATAAGGAAATCATGAAATTTGCAGGTAAATGGTGGGACCTGGAAAGGATCATCCTGAGTGAGTTGTCCCAGAAGCAAAAAGACACGCATGGTATATACTCACTCATATAAACATATAACATAGAATAAACCCACTAAAATCTGTACATCTAAACAAACTAAGCAAAAGAGAGGACCCTAACTAAAATGTTCAATCCCCATCCTGAAAGGCAAAGAGGATGGACATCAGAAGAAAAAGAAAATAGGAAACAACCTCGGAACCTGCTACAGAGGGCCTCTGAAAGCCAGAAGAAAACAGGAAACAACCTTGGAACCTGCCACAGAGGGCCTCTGAAAGCTTCTGCAGTATAGACTGTCAAAGCAGATGCTGAGCCTGATGGCCAACTGATGGGCAGAGTGAATGGAATTCTATGTAAGAAGTGGGAAATAGTAAGAGCTGGAGGGGACGGGAACTCCACAAGGAGAGCAACAGAACAAGATAATTTGAACACAGGGAACTTCCCAGAAAATCATACTCCAACCAAGGACTATTCGTGGAGATGACCTGGAACCCCTGCACAGGTGTAGCCCATGGCAGTTCAGTGTCCAAGTGGGTTACCTAGTAATGGGAAGAGGGACTGCCTCTGACATAATCTGATTGGCCTGCTCGTTGATCACTTCCCCCTGAGGGGGGAGCAGCCTTACCAGGCCACAGTAGAGGACAATGCAGCCACTTTTGATGAGAACTGATAGACTAAGATCAGAAAGAAGAGGAGAACCTCCCCTATCAGTGGACTTGGGGAGTGGCATGCATGCAGAAAGGGGAGGGAGGGTGGGATCAGGAGGGGAGGAGGGAGGGGCTTATGGGGGGATACAAAATGAATAAAGTGTAATTAATAAAAAATTTAAAAAAATTTTTTAAAATAATTTATTCACTTTATATCCCAATTGTAGCCCCCTCCCTCATCTTCTCCTTGTCCCACCTTCCCTCCCTCTTCCCCTTTTCCCTTTCCCTAGTCCTCAGAAAGGGAGAGACCCCCTCCCCCACCATCTGACCCCAGCTTATCTAGTCTCACTAGAGCTGCCTGCATCCTCTTCCTCTGTGGCCTTGCAAAGCCACCCTGCCATGTGGAAGTGATCAAAGAACAATCAACAGAGTCCATGTCAGAGACAGTTCCTTATCCCCTTACTAGGAGACCCACATGGAGACCAAGCTACTTATGGGCTACATCTAAGCAGGGGGCCTAGGTTCTTTCTTGCATGGTTTTTGGTTGGTGCATCAGTCTCTGCAGGTCCCCCTGGGCCCAGATTTCTTGGCTTTTTTGGTCTGCTTGTAGAGCTCCTGTCTACTCCGGGTACTTCTATCCATCCCCCTACACACACACACTTATATAAAATTCCTACCAGTCTTTGAGCATCGGAGATCTTTCATTCTTCTGATATCTTTTTCAGTTTCTTTCTTCAAAGATTTGAAGTTATTTTCATACAGTCTTTTCACTTGTTTGGTTAGAATTACACCAAGATGTTTTATATTATTTGTGACTGTTGTGAAGGGTGTTGTTTCCCTAATTTCTTTTCCAGACTGTTTGTTTATAGGAGAACTAATAATTTTTGAGTTAATTTTGTATCCAGCCACTGTGCTGAAGATGTTTAGCAGCTCTAGGAATTCCATGGTAGAATTTGGGGGGTCACTTTTGTATACAATCATCTGCAAATAGTGATACTTTCACTTTTTTCTTTCAAATTTGTATTCCTTTAATCTCCTTTTATGGTCTTATTGCTCTAGCTAAAACTTCAAGTAGTTTATTGAATAGATATGGAGAGAGTGGACAGCCTTGTTTTGACCCTGATTTTAGTGCAATTGCTTTAGGTTCCTCTCCATTTAATTTGATAATGGCTATAGGCTTGCTGTATATTGCCTTTATTGTGTTTAGGTATGTGCCTTGTATCTCTGATCTCCCCAAGACTTTTATCATGAAAGGGTTTTTATTTTTGTCAAAGGCTTTTTCAGCATCTAATGAGATGATCATGTTGTTTTTCATTTGGTTTGTTTATATGGCACATTACGTTGATGGATTTTCATATGTTGAACCATCCTTGCATCTCTGGGATGAAGCCTACTTGTCATGGGGGAATGACTTATTCGTTGTGTTCTTGGATTCAGTTTGTGGGTATTTTATTGAGTATTTTTGCATCAACGTTCATAGGGGAGATTGGTCTGAATTTCTCTTTCTTTGTTGAGTAGTTGTGTGGTTTAGGTATCAGGGTGACTGGCCTCGTAGAATGAGTTTGGCAATGTTCCATTTTTATTTTGTGGAATAGTTTGAGAAGTATTGAAATTAGCTCTTCTTTGACAGTCTGGTAGAATTCTGCAACTAGACTAAAACCATCTGGCCCTGTTTTTTTTTTTTTTTTTTTTTTTCTTGCCAACCACTCCTTGAAAAAAGTGAGTCCATCCAACTCTACTT
>NW_026589668.1:0-6476 GCF_907164565.1 Psammomys obesus
GCCTGGGCAAGCATCATGGAGACTCTAAGAGATCACAAATGTCAACCCAGACTACTATACCCTGCAAAGCTTTCAATCAACATAGATGGAGAAAACAAAATATTCCATGACAAAACTAAATTTACGCAATATCTATACAGCAAACCAACCCTACAGAAGATACTAGAAGGAAAACTCCAATCCAACGAAAACGAATTCACCCAAGAAAACAGGGCATACAGATAACATCCCAACAAAAATGAAAAGAAAACAAGCAATGAAACAAGGTAAGATCATCGACTCCATTACAAAAGGAACTAACATGCATTGGTCAATATTATCTATCAATATTAATGGACTCAACTCACCAATAAAAAGACACAGGCTAACAGAATGGTTATGGAAAAAGGACCCAACATTCTGTTGCATCCAAGAAACACACCTATGCAACAAAGATAAACACTACCTCAGAGTAAAGGGCTGGAAAAATGTTTTTCAAGCAAATGGTTCCAGAAAACAAGCTGGAGTAGCCATCCTAATATCTAATAAAATAGACTTTCATCCGAAGTTAATCAAAAAAGATAAGGAGGGCCACTATATTCTCATCAAAGGAAAAATCCAACAAGAGGACATCACAATTTTGAATATCTATGCCCCAAATACAAGAGCACCTACATTCGTAAATGAAACAATATTAAAGCTTAAATCATACATTGATCCTAATACCTTAATAGTGGGAGACTTCAACACCCCACTCTCATCAAGGGACAGATCAACCAGACAGACACCAAATAGGGAAATAAAAGCACTCACAGAATCCCTAAATCAAATGGACCTAATAGACGTCTACAGATCTTTTCACCCAAACTCAAAAGAGTACAGCTTCTTTTCAGCACCACATGGAACCTTCTCCAAAATAGACCATATAGTTGGTCACAAAGCAAGCCTCAACAGATACAAAAGGATTGAAATAATCCCTTGTATACTATCTGACCACCATGGACTAAAGCTGGACATCAACAACAACAGAAACAACAAAAAGCCGACACGCACATGGAAACTGAACAACTTACTACTCAATGACAGCTGGGTCAAGGAAGAAATAAAGAAAGAAATTAAAGACTTTCTAGAATTCAATGAAAATGAAGGCACAACATACCCAAATTTATGGGACACATTGAAAGCAGTGCTCAGAGGAAAATTTATAGCACTAAGTGCCTACAAGAAGAAATCCGTAACATCACATACAAACAACTTAATGGCCCAACTGAAAACCCTAGAAAAAAAAGAAGCAGATACACCCAAGAGGAGCAGAAGGCTGGAAATAATCAAAGTAAGGGCAGAAATCAATCAATTAGAAACAAATAAAATTATCCAAAGAATCAATGAAACAAAAAGCTGGTTCTTTGAGAAAATCAACAAGATAGACAAACCCTTAGCCAAACTAACTAAAAAGCAGAGAGAAACCATACAAATCAGCAAAATCAGAAAGGAAAATGGGGACATAACTACAGACACTGAGGAAATCCAAACGATTATTAGGTCATACTACAAAAGCCTATATGGCACAAAATTTGAAAATCTAAATGAAATGGATAACTTTCTTGACAGATTCCATCTACCAAAATTAAGTCAAGATCAGGTAGAAAGACTGAATAGCCCTATATCTCCCAAGGAAATTGAAGCAGTCATTAACAGTCTCCCCTCCAAAAAAAGCCCTGGACCAGATGGCTTCAGCGCAGAATTCTACAAGACCTTCAAAGAAGTACTAACACCAATTCTCCTCAAACTATTCCACAAAATAGAAATAGAAGGAACACTACCAAACTCATTCTATGAAGCCATAGTCACTTTGATACCTAAACCACACAAAGATCCAACAAAAAAAGAGAACTTCAGACCTATCTCTCTTATGAACATTGATGCAAAAATACTCAATAAAATACTTGCAAACCGAATCCAAGAACACATCAAAGATATCATCCACCATGACCAAGTAGGCTTCATCCCAGGAATGCAAGGGTGGTTCAACATACGGAAATCCATCAATGTAATCCACCACATAAACAAACTGAAGGAGAAAAACGACATGATCATCTCCTTAGATGCTGAAAAAGCATTTGACAAAGTCCAACACCCATTTATGTTTAAAGTCTTGGAGAGATCAGGGATACAAGGCACATACCTAAAGATAGTAAAGGCAATATACAGCAAGCCTATAGCCAACATCAAACTCAATGGAGAGAAACTTAAATCAATCCCACTGAAATCAGGGACAAGACAAGGCTGCCCACTCTCTCCATATCTCTTTAACATTGTACTTGAAGTCCTAGGCAGAGCAATAAGACAACTAAAGGAGATCAAGGGGATACAAATCGGAAAGGAAGAGGTCAAAGTGTCACTATTTGCAGATGATATGATAGTATACATGAGCGACCCCAAAGATTCAACCAGAGAACTTCTTCAGCTGATTAACACCTTCAGCAAAGTGGCAGGATACAAAATCAACTCAAAAAAATCAGAAGCCCTCTTGTATACCAAAGACAAAAAGGCTGAGAAAGAAATTAGGGAAACAACACCCTTCACAATAGCCACTAATAACATAAAGTACCTTGGTGTGACTCTAACCAAGCAAGTGAAAGACCTGTTTGAGAAAAACTTCAAGTCTCTGAAGAAAGAAATTGAAGAAGATCTCAGAAGATGGAAAGATCTCCCGTGCTCATGGATTGGTAGGATTAACATTGTGAAAATGGCCATCCTGCCAAAAGCAATCTACAGATTTAATGCAATTCCCATCAAAATACCAACTCAATTCTTTACAGACCTTGAAAAAAAGATTCTCAGCTTCATATGGAGAAACAAAACACCCAGAATCTCCAAAACGATCCTGTACAACAACAGATCATCTGGAGGTATCTCCATTCCCGATCTCAAGCTGTACTACAGGGCAACAGTAATAAAAACTGCATGGTATTGGCATAGAAACAGAAAGGAGGATCAATGGAATCGCATAGAAGACCCAGAAATAAACCCACACACCTATGAATACTCAATATTTGACAAAGAAGCCAAATCCATTCAATGGAAAAAAGACAGCATCTTCAACAAATGGTGCTGGACCAACTGGATGTCTACATGCAGAAAAATGAAAATAGATCCATATTTATCACCCTGCACAAAACTAAAGTCCAAGTGGATCAAGGACCTCAACATAAAACCAGATACTCTAAATCAGCTGGAAAAAAAAGTGGGAAACAGCCTAGAACTCATTGGCACAGGAGACAACTTCCTGAACAGAACACCAACAGCACAGGCTCTAAGAGCAACAATCAATAAATGGGACCTCATGAAACTGAAAAGCTTCTGTAAAGCAAAAGACACTGTCATCAAAACAAATAGACAGCCTACACATTGGGAAAGAATCTTCACCAACCCTTTATCTGACAGAGGGCTAATATCCAGTATATATAAAGAACTAAAGAAGCAGAAAAGCAACAAACCAAGTAATCCACTTAAAAAATGGGGAACAGAGCTAAACAGAGAATTCTCGAAAGAGGAACATCGAATGGCAGAGAAACACTTAAAGAAATGCTCAACCTCATTAGCCATTAGGGAAATGCAAATCAAAACGACCCTGAGATTTCACCTTACACCCATCAGAATGGCCAAGATGAAAAACTCAAGTGATAGCACATGCTGGAGAGGTTGTGGAGAAAAGGGAACCCTCCTCCTTTGCTGGTGGGAATGTAAACTGGTTCAACCACTTTGGAAGTCAATCTGGCGCTTTCTCAGACAACTAGGAGTAGTGCTACCTCAAGACCCAGCTATACCACTCCTAGGTATATACCCAAAATTTGCTCAAGTACACAACAAGGACATTTGTTCAACCATGTTCGTAACAGCTTTATTTGTAATAGCCAGAACTTGGAAACAACGCAGATGTCCATCAACAGAGGAATGGATACAGAAATTGTGGTATTTTTACACAATGGAATACTACTCAGCAATCAAAAAGGAGGAAATCATGAAATTTGCAGGCAAGTGGTGGGATCTAGAAAAGATCATTCTGAGTGAAGTATCCCAGAAGGAGAAAGACAAACTTGGTATATACTCGCTTATATAGACCTATAAGATATGATAAACATAATGAAATCTACACACCTAAAGAAGATAATCAAGAAAGTGGACACAGGTGAAGGTGATTAATCCTCATTTAGAAAGACAAATGGGATGTGCATTGAACTTATGACAGGAGTCTACCACAAAAGGCATCTGAAAGATTCTACCTAGCAGTGTTTCAAAGCAGACACTAAGACTCATAACCAAACCCTCGGCAGAGTGCAGGGAATCATATGAAAGAAGGGAAGTTAGTATGATATGGAAAGGATAGGAGCTCTACAAAGACCAAACATATCTGGGCACAGGGTCTTTTCTGAGACTGACACTCAACCAAGGACCATCTATGGATATAACCTAGAACTTCTGCTCGGATGTGGCCCATGGTAGCTCAGTAACCAAGTAGTTTTCCAAAGTAAGGGGAACACGGACTATTTCTAACAGGATTTCAAGGGCAGGCTGTTTGACCCCCCCCCCCCCCGGGGAGGAGCAGTCTTTTAGGCCACAGAGGAGGACTTTGCAGCCAGCCCTGAAGATACCTGATAAAACAGGGTCAGATGAAAGGGGAGGAGGTCCTCCCCTATCAGTGGACTTGGAAAGGGGCAGGGAGGAGACCAGGGAGGGAGTGTGGGGTTGGGGAGGGAATGAGGGAGCAGGATACAGCTGGGACACAGAGTTAACAAAATGTAACTAAAAAGAAAAAAATAATAATAAAAAAAAGAAAAAAAACAAAAAAACATTGAAAGGTAATTAAGGGAAGATATTTGCACTGTATGCCACAGGCAGAGGGACAGTCTACTTATTAAAAAAATAATTCAAAAAATTTGACTGGAATTTTAATAAAAGTTTTAAATACATGAACAGCACATACACACACACACACACACAAATATCACCATATAAAATAGTTTTAACTTGTCAAACATTATCAGGTAAACGTAAAGTAAACCATTTCTTCAGCTACTTCGCTCATCCAGACACACCCTTTTGTACATGCTCTAAGAAGGCATACACAAATAAATGGCTTAGTCAAGTTGACCTGAAAAAACATCCATTACTCTACTCATCCCTCTTTCTATCAGTCTGTCCATCAGTCTATCTCTCTGTATGTCTGTCTATCCATCCGTACAGCCAGCCAGGTAACCAGTCAGGCAGAACGATGATTTCATGTTGATGGCCCATGATTACAGCCAAACTGTACTGTTCACATTTGCCATCCCCCTTTTCTTACCAGCAACATTTTTCTTCCACAGTGGGAGTCCTGGATTTCATTAGCAGCCATATATTTACTTATATATTCAATTTCAGAACACACACAGAGTTTCAGATTTGCTGGTCCACACCTTGTGAAAAACACATTTAATTTGCTGACTTAAATATAGTATCTGTGTAGAATTGCTTCACTTTAACCTAGTAACATACAGTAAAATTATTGTCTCCCCAATTGCATGGGCTTCTCCTCTCATTTTGATGTATTTATATCATGTATTTGTCATAGAGTAAGGTTCACTCTTATTGTTTATATTCAATTAAGAATCTCTTCACACACTGGTCAATGCTAACTTCTAAAGTGAAGTTTGGAAGGATGCTAAATACTGTAAAAACTGGGGCCATATACTTTTTTTGTTTTGTTTTGTTTTTGAGATAGGGTTTCTCTGTGTATGGCCATGGCTGTCCTGAACCTCACTCTGTAGACCAGGCTGGCCTCGAACTCACAGATATCCACCTGCCTCTACCTCCCAAAGAGCTGGGATTAAAGGCTTGTCCCACCACCGATCGGCATGGGGCCATACACTTAAATTGATCAACTCAGTAAAGCTTCACTGCCCCTCATCCTGACACCTTATTCCCATTCCTCATTCTCCACAACTCCCTTCCTCCCCATGCAGTAACTATTGCCAGGAGTTCTACTTTGTCCTTCCTTATTTCTTTTGTGTAGATGAGGGGACACTGGCATATTTCCTCTTATCTTCTTTTTGCATGTATGACATCATACTATTGGCCACCTTGAGCCCTAGTTTTTCATAGAACAGCATATACTAGACATTTCTGCTGCTCTTTTAACAGTGACCTAGTACACTACTAAGTGACTGTGCCATGGCTTATTCAACGAGGGCCCTATGTATGAGCACTTAAGTTCTTTCTAATATTTAGTAATTGCTTCAAGTGCTGAAATACTGAAATAATCTTTTGCATGTGCTTTTTTTAATACATAATTGGATGTTCACCTCCAGTGCAGATTTTTCAGAAGAAAAGTGGAATTCCATGGTCAACAAAAAAGCATGCATGCACACTGGCATGCAAACACACACACACACACACACACACACACACACACACACACACACATACACACCTGTTAATGTAGACATATATTTCCA
>NW_026589669.1:0-2313 GCF_907164565.1 Psammomys obesus
TAAAGAGCAGGCCAATCAGTCATGTCAGAGACAGTCCCTGTTCCTATCACAATGGAACCCACTTGCATACTGAACTGCCATGGGCTACATCTGTGCAGGGGTCTTAGGTTATCTCCATGCATAGTCCTTGGTTGGAATAGCAGTCTCAGGAAAAACCCCTGTGCTCAGATTTTTTTGGTTCTGTTGCTCTCCTTGTGGAGTTCCTGTCCTCTCCAGATCTTACTGTTTCCTACTTCTTTCCTAGGATTCCCTGCACACTGCCCAAAGGTTGCCATAAGTCTCAGCATCTACATTGATAGTCTGCAGGGCAGAGCTTTTCAGAGGTCCTCTGTGTCAGGCTCCTGGCTTGTTCCGTCTTTTCTCCTTCTTCTGATGTCCAGCCTCTTTGCCTTTCTGGATAGGAATTGAGCATTTTAGCAAGAATCCTCCCTCTTGATTAGTTTCTTTAGGTGTACAGATTTTAGTAGGTTTATCCTATATTATATGTCTATATGAGTGAGTATATACCATGTGCATCTTTCTGCTTCTGGGATAGTTCACTCAGGATGATTTTTTCCAGATCCCACCATTTACCTGCAAATTTCATGACTTCCTTGTTTTTTATTGCTGAGTATGAAAATGATGCTTTTGATTTAGTATATTTGTATGTTCCTTAGATAGTAAATCTCCACAAAGCAGAAGGCAAAGATCAGCATAAACTCATAAAATAAGACTGTTGTAAAATCAAATACTGTGATAATAAAGGGGTAAAGTGATTTTCCTTGGAAGAATGTAGAGCTATGCACAAAAAAAAAAAATCTCTTGGTCTCTTTCCTTGCAGGCCTCTCAGACAGCAGTCTGCACACTGCATAGTCTTTTGTACTGGGGTCAATTTAATAGTGATGGCTTCTCCACTAATGTTCATGTTCATGGATACACTTTGGGCTTTAGTACTTACAACAAAAATTACAATTTAAATTACTGTGAAAGTCCCCAGAACTGCAATTTTTTTTCAAATAATACAAATGGATTTTCTCAGTGCATGCAGTGTTAACAGCTCTGTAGCCATGGTAGCTATGGCCTTTCTGGTCCATTCTCAGCTTCAGTGAACTCCAGAGAAAGATGCCACTTGATCAATTAGAAGATGTGTCATTTTCTGTATGTGATAAATATTAACAAAGCAATGAATATGAAATAGAAATGTTGAAGTGCATACCTCTGAGAAAAGAAAAACATTTAGATTAGTATTGTTTACTTTATGTTATCATTTCTTTATATTCATAATATTGCATGCACTGTATTAATACATTTTTATTTATAATTCAAAAAATTACACATATATGGTTTATGCATTTGCAAATTTAAAATTAGAATAAGACTACTGTTCTTTCAGTTTGGAGACTAAGGCTTGAACTGATTATTATTACTGAGCTTGTATTTACTTATTTAAGACTTATTTTATTTTACATATATGAGTATTTTGTTTGCATGCATGTCTGTGTGCCACTATTGTGCCATGTCCAAGAGGGTAATAAATCCACCAGAATTAAAGTTACAGTTGGTTATGAGCCACCATTTCATTGGTGGGGATCTAACCCAGGTCTTTTGCAAGAGTTAAAAGTGGTCTCTTTCCAGACAGATGAATTGGGATAGGAAAGGACACTGATCCATCTGTACAACCCATATACTGGAACTTTGAAAAGACATATAATCACTGTGCAGTGGCCTAAATGTATTTTGGTGAGAGAATCAGGTGGTTTGGCTCTAGCAATTGGGATGAGTGCATTCCTTTACCAGATTAAGAGTTTCTGGATCACAAATCACATAAACATAAAACATGTGATTTATCATGCTATATTCATGTAGGTATTATAGGATGGTCTCTTCCACTAATTTCTGCACATACATGCATCTACATATTCAGAATATACAAGTGAATTGAAAATACAAATGGGCATTGTTTCTCACAGGAATCTGGGTCAGTATAGTCATTTTCTATTTCTTTCTCAAAAAGTTCATTTTATACTACTGAATATAATTCATGTAAGTTGATCCTGCTAACCAAACCAAATAACTTACATAAGCAGCAAAGGTAAGACTGCCGAGTAAAACTGTAAAAATCTCTGGGTGCTGGGGATGTATGATAACACTTGGGACCTTATTTTCCATTGCATGGGAACAAACACTTTTAAACAAAAATTACCAAGTAGCATCAGTATATGGTCATCTTCAGCAAGTTCATGTTTGTCATAATGTGTGGTAAATAGTAGTGCCTTAACATACCACGTTCTCTCTTGTTGGAGACTCTTAGCTAAACATCTTCAACAATGATTG
>NW_026589670.1:0-1023 GCF_907164565.1 Psammomys obesus
TACCACAATTTCTGTATACATTCCTCAACTGAGGGACATCTGGGTTGTTTCCAGGTTCTGGCTATTATGAATAAAGCTGCTATAAACACGGTTGATCAAATGTCCTTGCTGTGTACTTATGCATCTTTTGATATATGCCTAGAAGTGGTTATAGCTGGATCTTGAGGAAGCACTATTCCTAATTGTCTGAGAAAGCGCCAGATTGATTACCAAAGTGGTTGATATGCCCACCCTAGCTCCTGAATAATGACATGCAAACATTTATTTTTTATTATAAGCTTCACGGACTATAGCTAAGCATATACTGGGCTATTCTAACACTGGCCAACTTTCTAGCTGTGTGGCTCATTGCCTGCCATCTTAGTCTCTCTCTTGCACCTCCTTACTCATCTGTGTCTTCATGGCAACTCTCCTCTGAGGATGCCTCCCCCCCAACCTAGGGCCTCATCACTGGGATCAGAAGTCCCTTCTTGTTCTTTCCCTCCCCGTTATGGGCTTTTCAGCTCTTTATTAACCAATCAAATGTTAGTAAAAACAATGTTTACACAATATTGAGGCAAGAGATGTTTCATAGAAACTCCAGTGCCAGGCTCTAAGATCAACAATAAATAAATGGGACCTCATGAAACTGAAAAACTTCTGTAAAGGAAAAGACACAGTCATCAAAACAAAACGACAGCCTACAGACTGGGAAAGGATCTTCACTAACTTTACATCTGACAGAGGGCTAATATCCAGTATATATAAAGAACTCAAGAAGTTAAAAAGCAACAAATAAAGTAATCCAATTAAAAAATGGGGAACAGAGTTAAACAGAGAACTCTCTGTGGAGGACTGTAGAATGGCAGAAAAACACTTAAAGAAATGTTCAACGTCCTTAGCCATCAGGGAGATGCAAATCAAAACGGCCTTGAGATTTCACCTTACACCCATCAGAATGGCTAAGATCAAAAACTCAAGTGACAACACATGCTGGGGAGGTTGTGGAGAAAGGGGAACCCTCCTCCATTGCTGGTGGGAATG
>NW_026589671.1:0-5698 GCF_907164565.1 Psammomys obesus
AAAAACATTTTTCCAGCCCTTTACTCTGAGGTAGTGTTTATCTTTGTTGCATAGGTGTGTTTCTTGGATGCAACAGAATGTTGGGTCCTGTTTCCGTAACCATTCTGTTAGCCTGTGTCTTTTTATTGGTGAGTTGAGTCCATTAATATTGATAGATAATATTGACCAATGCATGTTAGTTCCTTTTGTAATGGAGTCGATGATCTTACCTTGTTTCATTGCTTGTTTTCTTTTCATTTTTGTTGGGACATTATCTGTATGCCCTGTTTTCTTGGGTGAATTCGTTTTCGTTGGATTGGAGTTTTCCTTCTAGTATCTTCTGTAGGGTTGGTTTGCTGTATAGATATTGCGTAAATTTAGTTTTGTCATGGAATATTTTGTTTTCTCCATCTATGTTGATTGAAAGCTTTGCAGGGTATAGTAGTCTCGGTTGACATTTGTGATCTCTTAGAGTCTCCATGATGCTTGCCCAGGCCCTTCTGGCTTTCATAGTTTCTGATGAGAAGTCTGGTGTGATTCTGATAGGTCTACCTTCATATGTTACTTGGCCTTTTTCCCTTGCTGCTTTTAATATCTTTTCTTTGTTCTGTAGATTTAGTGTTTTGACTATGATGTGACGTGATGTGTTTCTTTTCTGGTCTAGTCTATTTGGTGTTCTGTAGGCCTCTTGTATATTTATGGACATCTCTTTCTTTAAGTTGGGAAAATTTTCTTCTATGATTTTTTTGAAAATATTTTCTGGACCTTCGAGCCTGGAGTCTTCTTTTTCATCAATTCCTATTATTCTTAGATTTTGTCTTTTCATAGCATCCTTGATTTCTTGGATATTTTGTGATTGGAATTTTTCTGATTTTACTTTTTCTTTGAGAGAAGTATCAATTTCTGCAAGTGTGTCTTCAGCTCCAGAGATTCTCTCTTCCATCTCTTGTATTCTGTTGGTGATGCTTACTTTTGTGGTTCCTGATCTTTTCTCCAAGTTCTCCAGCTCAAGAGTTTTCTCATTTTGTGTTTTCTTTATTGATTCTAATTCTGTTTTCATGCCTTGCACCATTTCTTTTATGTGTTTGAATTTGGATTCCTGTCTCTCTACGATGGACTCTATTTCTTTGTTCATTTCCTTTTTGTATGCCACTAATTTTTTCTCTACTTGTGCCTCTATTTGTTTGGCTATGTTTGCCTGTGTTTCTTTAAGGGTTTTGTCTATTTCTTCTTTCTTTACCTCCAATTGACTGGCCAACTCTTTGAAAGATTTGTTCATTTCCTCCTTATGGGCCTCAAATAATTGAGCAAGCATGGCTTTAAGGTCATTTTCCTGTGCTTCTGATGAATTGGAGTATCCATCGATTTTGGGGTTTGCTGGTGAAGTCATGATGTCCTGATTTATGTTGGAGGTGTTCTTTCGCCTACCCCTGGCCATTGGCTTATCTGAGACCTTCCCTGTTTGTTTTTGGATTCTGCCGATCAGACTGGTACTGTCTCTCTCTTGAGTCTGGAGAATTCTTCAGGAAGTTGAGAGAGGTCCCGTGTCCTTAGCGTATGCTGAGGACTAGCTGTACCTGTGGGAGGAAAGTACGCAGGCGCAAACAGAGGCAAATGCAAGCGTGCATGCGTGCGTGTGTGTGTATATGTGTGTGTGTGTGTAAGTGGGTGTGGGCGTGTGTCTTGAGGGACAGAGTGATGGCTAATGTTGAACCCTTGAGTGTGTGGGAGGGGCTCTGCAATGTATATGTCGCAGGCGCTAGTGATGATCGCAGCGCAATTTCTGGCATTAACTGCCTTAACTCCTCAATTAGACCCACAGAGCAGGAACTTCAATGTTCCAAGTGCCCCTCTGTTTCCCAAAGTGGGTATATGGGTGGGAGGGGGTTCGATGCCTGGCTTCTGTTTTAGAAGAACCCAGGATCAGTGGAGCTGCAGATTCTCAAGGGTGCACTCACTTACAGACAGGACACTTGGCAGAGATCGGCGTATCTGGGCTCTCTGCTCTCTGGTTTGGCCCTGCTTCTTTGATGTGCTCCGCCAGTTCCGTACTGCTGTCACTGCCAGGTTATGAGGTCTTGCTGCAGCTGGAGATTTCAGGGTGGTCACGTCAGTGGGAATCGGGGTAACCAGCCTTTCTGTTCTCTGGTTTGGCCCTGGTTAGTCTTAAACTGGAGGGCTGATGTGCCCCGCCAGCTCAGTGCTGCTCCGCCGCCAGGTTAGAAAGTCCCGCTGTAACTGGAGACTGGGTTGCTAGTCCAGATGCTTTCTGGGAAGTCCTGGGGTCTCTTCACTGTGCTCTCCAAGCTTCAGAGGCCCAGCGCCTGGTGTGTCTAGCTTGTATGGCATTTCTGTCTGGTTTTGGTGAGTATATAACGTATTCTCTGTCACTGTGGGATTGGGCGGGCCGTACCGTCAGTGATGGCGCTCCTGCAGAGCTAGTATGGTGTCTAGCAGACTCGGGCCCTGATAGGATGGTGCAGCCGCGCGTGAATCTGGGGCTCCAAGACACAGTACTGCTGGCCTTTGCCGATAAAGGGCTTGGGGCTCCGCCTCAGTGGCTGCAGGCCCCAGGCAGTTAGGTCTGCACTGAGAAAGGCGAGTCCGCTGTGCAGAGGAGGAGGGAGGTCTGGGGGAGGGGAGTGGAGTGCCGAGAGATCAAAGGATCGTTTCTCACCTCCCCCAAACAAGTCCCTGGGTGACCCGAGACCAAGGTTTTCACCTCCTGGGATGTTCCCTGTTGTTTAGAAAGTCTCTCCGTTGTTTCCCTGGCTTCAGAAGTTCTTCCACTCATCAACTCAGAACTTTATCTCTTCCACAGCTCGGAAACTGTGTGTGCTAGTCGCCATCTTGGCTCCGCCCCCGACGTAAAAGCTCCCATCCCTTTTTCAAAGCTACATGTGCTGTGTATTTAAATCAAGATTATTATATCGGTTTTTGCTTTGAGGATTTTTATAAGATGTCTGAAGATAATTCTGGACTGCATTGAAGACTAGGCTGAGCTTTGTGTTCTGCCAGCTATCTAGTTTGTGTAAATCTAACAGGTAATCAGATTTCATGAACTGGCTTACAAAAGGTCATTTTGTTGTCATACTATTAGTAAGATTTGATAGAGGAAATTTTTACATTTTAGATTCTTTCTTTTCATTCATTATTTACTTTTTAAATTTAATTTTATTTATATATTTATTTATTACAATTTATTCACTTTATATCCCCACTGCAGCCCCTTCCACTGTCTCCTCCCAGTCCCACCCCTTCCCTCTTCTCCCTCTATGCCCTTTCCCTAGTCCCTTGATAGGGGAGGACCACCTTCCCTTCTATCTGACCCTAGCTCATCAAGTTTCTTTCTTTCTTTTCCTTCCTTCCTTCCTTCCTTCCTTCCTTCCTTCCTTCCTTCCTTCCTTCCTCTTTCTTTCTTTCTTTCTTTCTTTCTTTCTTTCTTTCTTTTTCTTCTTCCTTCCTTTCTATTGAAAATAGATTATTTTATCATACAATATATGCTAATTACTCCTTCTAGTTACTCCTTCCTACCTCTTCTCTCCTCCAGATCCCCTCCATTTTTGTCTTTAGAAAGGAATTTTAAAAGACAATAATCAAACATGACAAAATAAAATATAATAAGATAAAATAAAAACCATCAAATCGAGGCTGGACAAGGAAACCCAACAGGATAGAGAAAATGCCTACTATTTCCTTGGAATAAATAAATGTTACACATTTCTCAGATAAGCAGGGAGTGTCAGACACATGAAATAATAAGCTTCCTGTGAGCTGTGTCATAAGAATAGATGACATGTCATAAAAACATTGAGATAAATGTAACAGTGCTTCAAGCTGTCAAGGTATGAGATACATTTTGAGCATCATTTGTTGTAGGCTAGAGAACACTGATGGACCAGAGGGGAAAGGTTTCTAAGATTGGGGCGACAGCTTATAGAAACATCACAGAGAATTGGTGGTTTTCTTATAAAAGTTTGATAACCAAAGCATGGATTTCACATCACCTATATGGAAATCATCTGTTTTTCTTTTTTTTTTTTTTTTTTTTTTTAATGCACATTTATGGACTTTCTGACTCAAGAGCCTGCATTTTACATGCCTTCCCTGGATGACTCCAATGTGAATTAAATTTTAACCACCAATGTGTAGGGATTAACATGAGAAGCAGGTAGGCAGGATGAAGAAGGTTGCTGCCTAGGCAGAGGAGAATGTGTGGTTTTCATCCAAAGACTTCCTGTCTGATAGAAAATGTAAAAAACCCTGGAGGATTAACAATCATGGAAACCACCCTCTCCAAGGCAACTTTTGATCCACTCTAGAATACTGAACGTCAGCAGGCATGCATTAGAGAGGCATTGGTAACAAACACACGTCTCTCCCTGCTCTTATTCCTGGTGGCCTGAATGGTAAACACCAGGGAGCCAAGAACCAAGGTGCAGAAGCATGGGCAGAATGAGGTCACTTGGCTTGATGCCCTTCAGGCAGGTGGCTTTAAACTAGACCAGAAAGCCACAGAGAAATCTAATGTACAATCAGTTACTTCTTCTTTTCTTTTCATTAGTGGTAGATTTCTTAAGTGTCTAGGAACCAAATCCTAGCTAAAAATATAGTATGGAGTTTTCTGAAGTTTTTTTTTTTTTTTTTTTTATAAACGCTTTCTCATGCTGCAGCACATTGTTAGCTAAAAATTCTTCCCAGTAACAGAGCTAAACAGAGAATTCTCGAAAGAGGAACGTCGAATGGCAGAGAAACACTTAAAGAAATGCTCAACCTCATTAGCCATTAGGGAAATGCAAATCAAAACGACCCTGAGATTTCACCTTACACCCATCAGAATGGCCAAGATGAAAAACTCAAGTGATAGCACATGCTGGATAGGTTGTGGAGAAAAGGGAACCCTCCTCCATTGCTGGTGGGAATGTAAACTGGTTCAACCACTCTGGAAGTCAATCTGGCGCTTTCTCAGACAACTAGGAGTAGTGCTACCTCAAGACCCAGCTATACCACTCCTAGGTATATACCCAAAATTTGCTCAAGTACACAACAAGGACATTTGTTCAACCATGTTCGTAGCAGCTTTATTTGTAATAGCCAGAACTTGGAAACAACCCAGATGTCCATCAACGGAGGAATGGATACAGAAATTGTGGTATTTTTACACAATGGAATACTACTCAGCAATCAAAAAGGAAGAAATCATGAAATTTGCAGGCAAGTGGTGGGATCTAGAAAAGATCATTCTGAGTGAAGTATCCCAGAAGGAGAAAGACAAACTTGGTATATACTCGCTTATATAGACCTACAAGACATGATAAACATAATGAAATCTACACACCTATAGAAGATAATCAAGAAAGTAGACACAGGCGAAGGTGATTAATCCTCATTTAGAAAGACAAATGGGATGTGCATTGAACTTATGACAGGAGTCTACCACAAAAGGCATCTGAAAGACTCTACCTAGCAGTGTTTCAAAGCAGACACTAAGACTCATAACCAAACCCTCGGCAGAGTGCAGGGAATCATATGAAAGAAGGGAAGTTAGTATGATATGGAAAGGATAGGAGCTCTACAAGGACCAAATATATCTGGGCACAGGGTCTTTTCTGAGACTGACACTCAACCAAGGACCATCTATGGATATAACCTAGAACTTCTGCTCGGATGTGGCCTGTGGTAGCTCAGTAACCAAGTAGTTTTCCAAAGTAAGGGGAAC
>NW_026589672.1:0-2885 GCF_907164565.1 Psammomys obesus
AAAAGATATTAAGAAAAAAAGAATTGATTGGCTTCCTAATGCTTTTACGGCTTTTTAAGGAGTACTGTTCCAGTGAAGGGACTGTTAAGGGAACAATTTTACTGTCTAGCTGAAAATGGAATGAGAGCAAGGAGAGGTATTATGGGAGGGTATATGGAAAGGAATTGAGAGGAGAAAATTAAGTACTCTTGGCTTGAGAGTAGGCTCAGCGGCTAAGGGCTAGTTGTTTTTCCAGAGGACCCAGGTTCAATGACTCCAGTTGCAGGAGATCTTGACCCCCTCTTTTGGCCTCTACAGGCACAGGCAGGCATACATGCCAGCAGAACACCCAGACATATAAAAATAAAATCTCAAGAAAATTTTAAAAAGAAACGGTTTTAATCATTGAGCTATTTCCCAGCTCCTACCAGACCTTTCTTGAGTTCTCCTTCCCTCAATTTAGAAGTCCTTTCTTCCAGTCTAACATTTCTGTTTCTTTCTTGTGAGTCCTTTGAACCCTGAATTTTGTCAAAGTCTAGTAGAGAAGTAATCCCTATAATAGTACAGACTGTCTGGGGTGATTGGACTATTTGGTGTTTGCTTGTGTAGCGCTCTCTCTCTCTCTCTCTCTCTCTCACACACACACACACACACACACACACACACACACGTCAGTCATCCCACTTGATTTAGTCTGTTTATAGAAGTATTTCCTCAGTGTGGTGGGCGAAAGAATAAACTTGCTTGTGCTGCTGTAACTGTGTAGCTTCACTCATGCTTAGCAGGACCCCTACACTCCTAACACCCCCAGCCTTGCACTGACAATGCAGTAACATTTTTTTTTTTGCAATTTTCTCCATATTTGGAACCTAGGATGGAGCCAGCCTGTTTCTAGTCACAACTTCAGGTGACTTTGTGGCTCCCTAGGCAAGCCATAGAGAAGTTGAGATTCTTGGGCCTCTTTCATTACAAAGGTTCAGGCTCGGGGTTCTGTGGCCTGAGTATCCTAAAGGATGCATTTGCAGTTTCCTCTAAAACCTTGGGATTATGTTGCAATGCTCTGTGGACTTATTGCAGATAAGGAGGCTAGTAAAGTAATCTTGAGGTACTGAGGGACTGGGTGTTGATTAAGCCATTCCCCTGCCTCTTTTATTTCAGCTCTTTACCATCTAACAGTGGGGCAATGCTCTGACCACAGTGCTGTTAAGAGATTATTGTCATTTATCCAACATTGCAGAGTGGATTTACACAACCCCAGATGAAATAGCCTAGACCAAATGATAGAACTGACAGCTCCGGGGCTGTAAACCTATAGCACAGTACTGAATTGAACAGTGTGAGCAACTGTAACACATTTGTAAGTTATTTTTTTGTCTAAAACAAAAAGATAAGAGTAGTAATGTGTAAAATAGAAAAGGATGCACTCTTTACCATTAATGGAGCTTTAGGACTAGAAGTTGTTCTAGGTGAGACAGCTTAAAAACACAAATATATGGTACAGCTGTTAAAAACCTGTTCTTCATATGACTATTCTATGCGCCTTTTTTCAAGTTTTAAGATATACAGTTCAGGCATTAGAGATATGGCTGTATGGTTAAGAGCTTGCTGCTCTCCCAGAGGGCCTGAGTGTTCAGATCCCAGTACCTGTGTCAAATAGCTCACAGTCACCTGTAACTTCAGCTCAGGAGGGTCAGTGCCTTGTGTTGGATGCCACAGTCACTCAGACATGCTCACATGCATGTACACATTTCTAAATATAGATGCACACATACTTTGGACTCTCAAATACTGACTGCAGGCATGTTCCGTCATCTTTGCTGTTATATCTGCTGGAAATTGAACCCAGGGACTCGAGCATGCTAGAGGAGCACTCAAGCTACTTAGCTAAATGCTCAGTTTATACAGTGGCTTTTTTTAAATTTATTTTCTAATTTCATGTACATTGGTGTTTTGACTGCACATATGTCTGAGTGAGAGTGTGAGATCCTCTGAAAGTAGAGTTACAGAGAGTTGTGAGCTGCTATGTGGATGCTGGGCATTGAAATCAGATCCTCTGGAAGAGCAGACAGTGCTTTTAATCACTGAGTCATCTCTCCAGCCCCCAGTGGATTTTTTAAGTGTTCAAATTGCCTTTGAATGTATTTCCCAATTTTTAAGGCTGCACATGTAAATTAGGGCCCTAAGACTGACTTTCCAAATATGTCAACGCAGGTGTTTTTCTGCATTCATTTCTCCCTCTTTATGTTACTGAGGTTTCAATTTGGGGCTATTTTGTCTTTCAGTTAATGGTAGCAATAGAAATGATTAGCGATTTTTTTTTCAGCATGTTCTTCATATATGTGTGTGTACATGTTGGGTGAGGTGATATATGTACATGTATGTGTTCGTTTGTCCATGTTTGCACACAGAAACTATAGGAGGTCATCAGGCATCCTGCTCTATCACTTGCCTTATTCCCATGAGACAGGAGCTGTCACTGAGACTACAGCTTATCGTTTAGGCTAGACTGGCTGGCCAGTAAGCCCTGGTAATTTTCTGCCTCTGGGCTTATAGGTACACATGCCGCCACACCTGACTTTTTATGTGGTTGCTTATATCTGAATCCAGTTCCTCATGCTTGCACAGCAAGCATTCCTATCCACCAAGACATCTTCCCAATCTCTCCAGTGCTTTCTATTTAGAAAAAATACTGTGTGTATATGTATATACCTGCATAATGTGTGTTTGTGTGCATGTGTGCCATAGTATGCATGTTGTGGTCAAAGGACAGCTTTGTAGAGTCTGTTCTTCACTTTAACCTTTCTGTGGGTCCTGTGGATTGAACTCAGGTTGCCAGGATTGTGACTTTATCACCTTCCATCCTCTATCCTGCCATCTCATAAACTGGGGTTCATAAACAGAGTATA
>NW_026589673.1:0-2013 GCF_907164565.1 Psammomys obesus
GTTAATTGAATTACATCCATTAAAATATTGTAGGAAAGACCATCCTGATAGGTGTGGGGAACACTGCAGTAGGATTTTGTAATGAGATTTAGCTCAGCTCAGAATATATTATGGCCAAGTAATGATTTATAGCCAAGTTTAGGACAAGTGCTAATGAAAACCCATACAATTAGTGAACAACTCAGAAACACAAGAGTGAGGGAAAGACCTAGCCAGATCAGTGTGGCCTGTCATTACATGCAAGAAGAAGGGAATAAGGAACAAGGTAAGATGTTCATGCCCATCTGAAAATGGAGATATTCCTGTTAAATGGACTTGGAAAGAATTTTTGTAATAAGCTATGTTTGGGGATATACAGGGAAAGACCTAAAATAAGATCTCTAAACTTGGCCAAAGCTAAGTGAAGCACAGAATATTTCAGTCCTCTCCCTTTTTTAAATAATAAAAAGACAATCTCTTTCACTTGGATATGTACAGTTTCTCAACTATTGTTCACTAAGAACCAACTGGGTGGTCACTTAGAACTTGGTGGCAGTATATATCTGCTGGGTAGAGTTAGTAGTTAATCATTTTGTGAGGGGAAAATCTATGAATATAAAGAAAGAAAAAATCAATGGCTGAAAAATCACTTTTTAAGGACAGAGTACTGGCTGATGATTCATTAAAATATTGAAGCATCTTTAGATAATTGAATAAACCAAAACAGTGGGTTCAACTTGGAACACACCATTGCAAAGTGAGAATGTGTAGCCAGATTGCAGGGTTGGGAAAGTTACTAAGAAAAATCCTGAAGAGTGAGGGGGATTCTGGTTTAATAGACTTAATAGGATTTTTGGCTAAAGAAGGACAGAGTAACCAGACATCCATGGAACACAGATGAAGGTTAAGGGGCTTGCAGCTGAGTATAATATGAGATAGCTTGCTAAGCCAGCCACATAAGGAAGTGACAGGACACTGTTGTTCTCAGTAGATGATAGCCAGCTCTCAAGAAAAACACTCTTCACCCTTCAGGATCATGTGTAAAACACTGCTGCTCTTTTCCTTAGGAAACTTATCTCTATGGGCAGTTATACCTTTGTACATATTTTTGCAGTCTAACAGGCTGAAATGTGGGTAAGGATGACTTTGTTGTTGTTAATGTTGTTGTTCTTTTTGGTTTTGGTTTTCAGTCTTTCATGACAATGTTTCTAGGTGTAGCCTTGGCTGTCCTGGACCCACTTTGTAGACCAGGCTAGCCTTGAACTCAGAGAGATTTTCCTGGCTCTGCCTCACCAAGTGCACTGGCTAAGAAAGCCTCCACCTATTCCAGGAAAGAGACCACCCATACTGCCCATGGATGGGCAAGATGAGTAGAAATGGTAGGCCAAGAGTTGTAAGTCTAGATGCTGGAAAACATACAAGTCTTTGACTTGCTTGGTTAGGGTTACACCAAGGTACTTAATGTCATTTGTGGCTATTGTGAATGGTGTTGTTTCTCTAATTTCTTTCTAAGCCCTTTTGTCTTTTGTTTTTTTTTTTATTTTTATTTTATTTTTCTTTTTAGTTACATTTTGTTAACTCTGTGTCCCAGCTGTATCCCGCTCCCTCATTCCCTCCCCAACCACACACTCCCTCCCTGGTCTCCTCCCTGCCCCTTTCCAAGTCCACTGATAGGGGAGGACCTCCTCCCCTTTCATCTGACCCTGTTTTATCAGGTATCTTCAGGGCTGGCTGCAAAGTCCTCCTCTGTGGCCTAACAGAATGCTCCTCCCCTGGGGGGGGGGTCAAACAGCCTGCCCTTGAGATCCTGTTAGAAATAGTCAGTGTTCCCCTTACTTTGGAAAACTACTTGGTTACTGAGCTACCACGGGCCACATCCGAGCAGAAGTTCTAGGTTATATCCATAGATGGTCCTTGTCTTTTGTATACAGGAGTGCTACTGATTTTTTGAGTTAATTTTGTATCCAGCCACTTTGCTGAAGGTGTTTATCAGCTGTAGGAGTTCCCTGGTAGAGTTTTTGGGGTAACTCATGT
>NW_026589674.1:0-2164 GCF_907164565.1 Psammomys obesus
TGGGTGACAATTACCCCAGAACAGGGATATAGAAAGAAAAAAGCTAGACAGCTCATCAGAAGCCGGAGCAAAGGTGACCAGAGCTAGGAAGGTGTGAGGGGCTATAGAAATCAATGAAGTGGCATTTCTACGGGTCTACACAGGTGAGGCAGGGGCTCCAGAAAGGTAAGGAGAGGGGACCACTACTCTCAGAATCGTTTCTATAAAGCCAGTGGTAAGGTAGTTTAAGAGAAAGAAGCCTAATGAGGGTAACAATTTGAGAAACTTGGGGTATAAGGAACCCTCAGAATGGCCAAGGGCCCTGCAGCCACAGCAAAACGGGCTTGGGTCTCTGTGGCCAAGTCTTCCACATGGCCTGCCTTTGCTGAGAGTCCACCCATCCAGGCAACACCTCTCCCTGCCCCTCAAGATTTTCCTTATTAGCTAGGTCGGTCATTTGATCCATTTAATCACCCTGCTAGTGCGAGGTGTTTTTATGGGACCCGAATGAATATTTTACAAAGTACAAATGTGAATGAGAAATAACCTTGACTATGCCAGAGAAATAAAGTTTATTGGGAAGTAAATGAAGCTGCCTCCTTGCATTCCAGAGAATACCAGAGAAGAAAGGAAGGCGGGAAATGGAGGCATGAACAGGAAACACCCTCTATGGTAATCCTCAGAGCTCAGGTCGCAGAGACCTGAAACCTTCCTCAGCAAAGAGCCTCAACCTTCAACTTAAGGAGTTTGTCAGAAAGTTGGCGATGGCTGTCTTTGCTCTTTGGTTCTGGAAGGCATATCCCTGTCTAGAAATCACAGTTGTCATGATGACGTTTTTAATGGCAAAGGAAGTCCTAGCCAAGGAGGAGCCCGGGGACTGTTCCTGAGTTTGAACTAAGTGGCTTCATTGGCATCTTCAAAGGGGATCCACGTCACTCAACTAACAGCAGCGCTTTTGAGAGCCGCAGCAAGGTCCACAGGAGCCACCGGTAGCATTGGTGGTGGCGCATGGGTTGCAGGGAAGGCTGCAGAGACACAAAGGTTCATAACAGAGTGGGAGAGTCCTAAGTCACACACCGTATCTCGTACCTATATGACCAACCTGTGAATTACCAGGGGCTGGAGCTCGAGTGGAACTGTGATTGTTACCAAGCCCTTCTCCCTTACCCACAATGCTCTGTGCAGAACCAGACAATTCTGTTTCTCACTCAGTTGTGCTCTCTGAGAACTTAACAAGAGCTGCCTTACCCAACACATAAGGCCCTGGCTGGTAATCTCCCTTCCCCTCTCTCACTTCTAATAACGTTCAGAGGCAGGAACTATTTATTCCCTTTGCCTTTGCGCATTCATGTTTACTTAATGCAGATCACTGCATCCACTCTAGGCATTCAGTATACTATCTGACTAGTTTAAAACATGGCTACCACGTGTCTGTCTCCGAAGCTAATATGCCCATCACACACACGATCCCAGAAATCCAATCTGTACTCACTTGCAGTCCTCGCTCTCCAGCAGGCTCCTGTACGTGTTGATCTCGCACTCTAGACGGGACCGGATGTCCAGCAGCACCTGGTACTCCTGGTTCTGACGCTCCAGGTCAGCACGGATCTCCCCAAGCTGGGACTCCACGTTGGTGATCATGTATTGCACCTGGGCCAGCTGGGAGCTGTAGCGAGCCTCGCTCTCAGTCAGAGTGTTCTCCAGGCTGTTTCTCTGGGGGGGAGAAGGAAAAGGCTGTCACAGGGCTGTTCCCTCTAAAGGCTCCTGCGTGGCCTTCCAAAGAAGTCACAAGCTTCAAGAGCTTAGCAGAGGGAGGGTCCCCAAGGACGCCCCAGGGCTCTGCCCCCAGACTCCACACTGCTCAGCACCAGGTCTGACCAGCACCCACCATGTTGTGCTGGGCCTGCAGCTCGATCTCCAGGGCGTTGACCGTGCGTCTCAGCTCGATGATCTCTGCCTGGCAGGACTGCAGCTGCTCAGAGCTGGACACCACCTGCTTGTTCAGCTCGTCAGTCTGCAGTGGACAAAGGGAGGGACAGGATCAGGCCCTGCCTCAGGGCCCGAGGGGACTCCGTTCCTGAGTGACCACGGGCTCGATGCCCACCTGTGTGGTGAACCATTCCTCCACTTCCCGGCGGTTGGTTTCCACCAGGGCCTCGTACTGACACCTGGTCTCGTTGAGCAC
>NW_026589674.1:2174-2445 GCF_907164565.1 Psammomys obesus
CACACCAGGGGGTCCTGCTGCTGGTTCCTCTGCTGGATCTGGCTTTCCAGCTCTGCATTCTCTCTCTCCAGCTGCCGCACCTTCTCTATATAGGAGGCCAGGCGGTCATTCAGTTGCTGCATGGTCTCCTTCTCGCTGCCATTGAAGGAGCCCTCGCAGAACCAATTACAGTTGCCCACGTTGGCGGGAATGTTGCAGGCCCCTGGCAGGGTGCAGCCGTGGCAGCTGGGGGGCACGCAGGGCCGGGAGGAGCAGCTGGTGCGGCAGCTCA
>NW_026589675.1:0-19645 GCF_907164565.1 Psammomys obesus
GGAAAGAGGGGAACCCGCCAGTCTCCCCTGCTGAGCGTTTCTGGCTCCACCTTGAGGTTCAAAGCTCCCTCTTGCTCCTTGCTGGGTTCTGGTCTCTGTAACTTGAATGTTGAGGAAGCCGGCTCACAACATCACCTGGCTTGCCCCAGGAGGCTCTTAGAAGCAGATTTGTAGCATTTTTCTTTGTTTGCTTTTGATTACTTTACTTCACGTGTGTGGGTGTATTGTCTGCATGTATGTCTGTGTACCACACATGCACCTGATGTCCAAAGAGGCCAAAGGAAGTCCCAGCTGGTTGTGAGCCACCGTGCGGGTGTTGCAATTGAGCATAGCTCCTCAAGAAGAGCAGCCAGTGCTCTTAACCACTGAGCCATCTTTCCAGTCCATCATTATTTCTTTACTTAGTTTTATTCCAATGTACATGACAGTTGCGATTGTTTTTCTCATATTGCCTTTCAGGGGAAAACACTAGTTTATTTAAATGATTTGCACTTAAAGGAAAGGAGAACATAAAAGACCCAGAGCCCTTTAGCCGTTGCTTTCTGCAATGGCAGTAGCTTTATTGTGTGTTTTGCTTTTTAAAGACTCAGCGTCGAATTACTCAATGCACATCGATGGACCTCATGAGTATGGAAAGATCTGAAGCCATTCCAAAATGGCAGTAATTTTGCATGTTCATTTCCTATTAGTTTGTTGTTCTGATCTAGAAATATAATCTTCAGTGTCTCTGACAACTTCACCTACTTAATTATAATAGTTAACATAACCATCATCTCCATGGGTAATAGTTTTATTTCTTCCTTCCAATTCTCATGGTTACTTTTTTCCTCTTGTTTTATTGTATTGCTTGTGACACATGGGCCATGGGTAACAATATGGTCCCCGCAGGCAACCTATTTTTCTGTTTTTTTTGGGGGGGTGGGGAGGAGACTCTCAACATTTCGAATCTAAGTGGAGCACTTAGCGTAGATTCTGTAACCGCACTGTGCTGAACCCCTCTGATGCTTCACTCTGGATTCTCCATCTTCCTCTCCCATCTTGTGGCTCTGGCTGCTAGAAGCATCTGGTTGTTTTTGTTTGTTTGTTTGTTTGTTTTTGTTTTTGTTTTTGTTTTTGTTTTGTTAGGTCTGAGCAGTGCTCAGCGGCACAGTACCTCTTATTTGTGTTCAGTGATTCTCCTTCACACCTAGAGGTCTGCCCTGTCAGTTCTGAGTCAACATCTCACAGATTACCCCATGTGTGTTCACTAAGCGCAGAGTCCTTGTTCCGCTTTGAACAGCCAAAAGCCGGACGGTCAATTTGTCTTTTCTCTACTTCCAAGCCAGGAAGCTGGTGGTCCAGGTGGGGCCCACGTGCCAGGACCTTGTATTGACTTCCTCGCCCACTGTGAGTCCCCACCGGAGGACCTTGGGATTGCTTTGGGTTTGGCTGTCTGGGAATCCCAGACCAACAGAATCTTTAATACAGCCCTAGTAACTCCCCACCCCCACCCCCTAGCTCTAGTTTTTCAAGACAGGGGTTCTCTGTGTAGCCCTGTCTGTCCTAAAACTCACTCTGTAGACCAGGCTGGCCTACTGACCTTGAACATGACAATCAAAAACAGAATTTTGGACATTATTTACCAGTTGAAAGCTTAGGGATCTCATTATTAGTAATAAGTGTGTGTGTGTGTGTGTGTGTGTGTGTGTGTGTGTGTGTGTAAATGTGACAGATATTAATTGGCATGTGGTTCATTTAGACAAGCTGAAGACGGGAAGCCAGGCACATTTTCTGTGATAGATGTGGTACCCGGATGCTGGTCCTCCAATGATAAGAACAAGGATGGTGGACACAGTTGCTCCAAGTTATGGAAAGCCTTGGCAAGCTAGTAGACTCAGTGCAGCCAACCCGTACCTCCAAGTACATCTTTAAAATGACAAATGAGACGGTCGTGTTCTGGGCTGTTGATTCCTTTTTTAAGATTTTATTTATTTACTTTATGAACGCTCTGTCTGCTCTATCTGCATGTACATGTATGCCTGCATGCCAGAAGAGGGCATCAGATCCCAGTGTAGATGGTTGTGAGCCACCACGTCTTTTCTGGGAATTGAACTCAGGACTTCTGGAAGAGTAGCCAGTGCTCTTAAATGCTGAGCCTTCTCTCCAGCCCCAAGCTGTTTTTTGTTTGGTTTGGTTTGGTTTGGTTTGGTTTGGTTTGGTTTGGTTTGGTTTGGTTTGGTTTTGAGACAGAGTTTCTCTGTGTGGCCTTGGCTATCTTGGAATCACTTTGTAGACCAGGTTGACCTCAAACTCACAGAGATCCACCTGCCTCTGCCTGAGTGCTGAGAATTAAACCCAATATGGCTCTTGCTAGGAACACACTCTACCCCTGAGCTAATCCTTCAGCCCCTCCCACCCATTCCTTTCCGCTTGTCTGTAAGCCTAAGGTAAGTTTCTCATCAAGAACGCACAGATAGTTCTCGCCTTCTGTTTTCCTTCATCCCACCAACCATCCTCTGTCTTTTAACAGGAGTACTGAGGTAAGGCTTTGAAGACTGTCTTATCCTTCCATTGCTTGTTAGCCAACATGCTCTCTCCATAAACCTCCCCCCTTTTACACAAAGAGCAACATGCTTCTGCTGTATTGTTCTGCACTCCACTTCCTCGCCTCTTGACAACGCACTGTGGAGATGAACCCCTAACAGTTGATATGTCTCTTCCTCATTTTTTTAGTATAATTACTGTTGACATTTGGGTCTGGCCTCTGTCTATAACAAGTCCCGTTGCCAGGACTAGCTTTCTGCGCTCACCTGTCTCGTACGTTGTCTTGCATATATAAATAGATTCTACATATCTTCTGGATAGATTTGCTGCTCAGAGAACATGTGTGTGTATAATTCTGCTGCAGATTACAAAATTCTTTCTTCTTAGGAATTTCATGGAAGAGGGGCCTTCTTGAGAGGAAGCTAGAAATGAGGGACTCTTTGTCCTGGAATGTTCCATCCATGTTACTCAGCCGTTTGCTTGTAGAAAGGATAAGTCCCCTCCAAGGTTCTGTGCATGACAAGGCAGAGCGGCCAGAGGATGGAGGTGTTCTGTCTACTTGCTCTGTATGCTCATCTTCAACAGTTCCTGCTTCAGCTCGCTTTCCAGTTTTGTACCAAGCATTTCTGAGCCATGACGGACATCCTTCTAGTCTGTCATGATGAACACCGTGCTCTTTGTTGGGACTTTTCTCTTCAGAGCTGTTGCTCTCCCAGGCCCCACACCTTGTAGATTGCTGCCAAAATCTGAGTCTTATTCTCAATGAAGAATCTGCTTAAAACTACAAATTAGGTAATCATTATTCTGTGTGTGTGCATGATGCGCTTATGTGTGGGCTCTCATGCCATGGCACGCATGCGGTGGTTAGAGGAAAACTCTGTGAAGTTATTTCTTTCCTTCTACCTTTCTGTGAGTCTCAGGAATGGAGGTCAGGTCACTAGGCTTGCTCAGTAAGCATGTGTCCTTCTGGGCCATTTTACTGGGTATGCTCTCAATAGTGAACTGTGGGCTACATCTTTAACATTCATTCACGACTCTCTGATGGGTGGACGGTGGAGAGGAGACCAAGTTGCAGCAGTGCTTTGCCATTTTAATGCTGGGGGGCACCAAGACTGTGAAGGAGTTGCTGAGGTAGCTGCTGAACAGCAGGTGAAAAACAGAGTTTTCTACTGCGGGGGGGGGGGGGGGGGTTGCTCTGGACTGTGTGTACATGGCTGCAGTTCTTAAACTCTGGAAAGCAGGAGTGAAAGGTCTGAGTCATTTAGAAGTTGCTTTCGGTTGTGAGGCAAGTGGCTTTCTTTTATTTTATTGAGTATCATTGTGTAGGTGTCACAAGCATATGCAGAAGACAGAGGACAGCTTGTGGGTTTTTGTTCCCTCTTTCTACCATGGGAGTCCTGGCCTTGAACTCAGGTCAGCCAGCTTGGTGGCAAGTACCTTGACCTATTGAGTCATCTTTTGTTTGGCCCTTTTTGTTATTGTTGTTAATTATTTACTGAACTACATGGGGTTCTTGATTTCTAAAAAGATTAATGGCCAATTTATTTAATTTTGAAAACAGATCAGAATTTATGATTGTAAATTGAGGAATGGCGTTCGGTTTAGCCCCGTGTTTTCTGTTGGGTTGGGTATTTTTGTTTCAGGTTTTTGAACCCGGGCTGTCCTGGCACTTGTTCTGTGTTCTAGGCTGGCCCCTTAACCATAGAGCTCTGCCTGCCTCTGGCTCCAAAGTGCTGAAATTAAAGGTGTCCCTAAGCACCTGGCTCTGTTTTGTGTTTGTTTGTTTGTTTGTTTGTTTGTTTGTTTTTTAACACCGTGATCCCTTGTAGCTCAGGCTAACATCTAACGTGCCATGTGGCCGAAGAAGAGTTTGAGTTTCAAAGTGAAACACACAACGAATGTGAGTCCTGTGTAAAAGTAAATGCGATATGTATGACCTTCCTGCTTCCTCCTCCTCTGTGCCAGGCTGACATACTTTCAGAGCTTTGATTTCATTAAATCTAACAACAAACAGACATGCGTAAAACAACAAGACCCCCAAGGCAAGAAAAACCGAAAAGCCAAAATCAGAACGACAAACAAGATATCCGTAGAACTGTGTTCTGTATTGACAGACCTTGAAAGAGGCCTTTGTGTTCAAATCCTGTAGGACTAAGACATACCCTCCAAGAGGGCACATGTCACTCTTGCATAATCAGCATCATCATCTATCCAGGCCTTATTTCTGTGAGATGCCATCTTGAGATGGCAAGCAGGCTGACCAGTCCTTGTCAGGGAGTTTACACCCTGGCTGGGATGAGAGAGGAAAGGTCGACCAGCTTGCAAGTATAGTGAAATGTACAGATGACTCAAGGATTTAGTTACCATAGTCAAGAATGTACATTTTTATCTGTGCCTGCTTTGACAGTGCATACATTAAAACTGAAGCAATACAGAAAACCTTGGCATGTGTGGTCCCTGAGCAGAGATGACGGGAGCTCACGAGCACTTTTTATTTTTGTGAGGCAATGTGTTGTAGGCAGAGTATGTGTGCACTTGGACTCAGAAGACCTGGGTTTGATCCTCGTCTCTATCTACTCTTTTTTTTGCATTACACGAGTCTCCTAACTTTCTCCGGGCCTCAGTTTCTTTACTTTTAAAAGCAGAGAGGGAACCATGAAATGATGGCAGAGGCCATTCCAGAGAACTCCATTTTGTGCCCTCTGATGGGAAGCTGGAAGGCTGCTGTCTCATCCCTGCACAATTGTGCCAAGGGATTCCTAGTAGCAGAAGAGGGTCCGGGGTGTGGCTGCTGGATCCAGGAGCAACTTCTCGGGAAAAATAATCCTGCCAAGTTTAAGAGCAATGGCATTGCTCTCTAGTTCCGAAATCAGAGACGAGATGGCCTCCTTGTAACATGCTGCCTGGAGCATCCACACTGGGCCTACCCTCACCCCAGCCCCTCCACCGGCACAGTGAGCTGAGCTCAGACAGTGTACACCAGATAGTCGAGGCTTCAAGTTACCAAGTTCTGCTTAGGGTAGGGATTTATTTAAGGACCATTAGCACAGCCTGAGCACTGCAGTACTTCTCAGCAATCTTGTTCAAGATCAGCTTTGAATACGTCCTTTCATCCCCTTCTGACTATGGGTTTGCTGAGTAATACTGAATGAAGCTGTATTAATAGAGCCCAAGAAAGTCTTTAGGGAAGGCCCTTGGTGTTCAGCAAGGGCTAGTCACCCAAAGGATGGTGTGTATGTTTTGATTTAACACACATTTTGAAGACTGAGTACTTACCTTTTCCAAGTTCACATGCAGGGCTGAACCCAGTTCTATCACACTTCAAAGAACATGTTCACTGTCCCGGGACTCCAGGTGGGGCAGGGGTTGAACAGTGCTCTGCATTAGGGTTTATTTACTCACTGTTATTACTGTGTATGTGTGTGTGTACAGGCGCTAGCGGACAAGTGTGTATGTGTGCACACACACGTATAAGCCTGAAAACAGTTTGCGCTGTTATTCTTTGGGAGCCAGCCACCTGGCTTTTGGGGACAGTCTCACTATTGGGCTGTATGGACCCAGGAAGTCCGAATCTGGGCAGGATGTCTATCCCTCACGAGGTGGGAACAGACCACATCTGCTGTCTCAGCTGCAGCAGGGAACGTTTCTTCGTCCTGAGAGAGAGTCTACCCACAGTAAGAAGATATCTGTGGCTTGTTTTTAGGAGGCACATGTGTGCAATCTCTCTGCCACTCCTCCCCTGGAAAAATACCCTGAAATTGATGTGGGTTATAGGAAGGAGGGTGTCACAAGGCCCCCTACGGGGTGGTTTGGGGTTGGTGGCACATTCCTGGATGACAGATAGCCTTAAAGAGGGCAGAAAGGCTGCGATAGAAAAAGAGGTGTTGGAGAAATCAGTAGAGAGGTTGTGTCCCAAGGTGAAAAGTTTTGTTAATAGCCTTCAGGAAGGACTTTGTTTGCCAGTCGAGCAAACAGTTCTGTCCCACAGAAGGAGCCAGCCATGAGGAACCCTGACAGCTCCCATAGCTTGGAGGGCCTGTCTTTGGGGAACTCAGAGCAGGTAGGAATTAGGCTGGGAGGAGCCAGGAGACTAGACGAAGGAGGGTAAGAATGTCTAGACGTCTTGTCAGCTAAAGTCTCCCAAAGCTACATCGTTAGCAGGTGCCTGGTGACACTGGCTACCTGTAACTGCTGCCTGCTTGGGAAGATAAGAGGCTTCTAGCAGCTTTAGGGTCAGAGGCCCATTGGTAACAGGTAAGGGGAATCAAGGTAGTGCAGAACGTGAAAAGCATGCTTAGAGCTGTGTACGTACTGACCTTTTTGTCTCATGCTAAGGTGAGTGTTCTGGTGAGGGCTCTGAGCTCTGCCTTCTGGGTAGTGCCAGCAGGTAGAGGGGCAGATTCTACAACCTGGTCAGAGCAGACTACGGCATCGCCTGCTCGGCAGGAGCCCATGGAGCTTTGAGACGAGCTTTCATCTATAAACCAATTATAGTCAGGATGTGGCAGAGGAGAAACAGAAAGTTGTGCGTTTCCACAGTCAGGCAGTCAGTAAGCATTTCAAGCGGTTCCAGGCAGGAGTGGGTAAGGGCAGTGGCCTTGGGAAGGTCAGCAGCAGAGTTACGTGGAGGGTAGAAACCAAATGGGATACGGAGTTTTTCAAGAAGGTGATGCGAGAAAGGTGAAGCTTAGAAGGGGGCAGAGTGGAGAGGTTCCCGTATGATAGGAGATTGTTGAGCCAATATGGGGAGAGGACAGAGAGAGGAGGACCAATAGTGAGCTTAGGAGCATCCTGGGCCAGTTGGGAGGCTGCTGCTAGCACCCGTAAGCAAGGCTGCCTGCCATCCCCTAACTGTTGTATCTAGCTGTTTCGAAAGGTAGGCAACAGGGTCCCAAAACTCCTGGAGCCATTCTCCAATTTTCACTAGTATACAGGATAAAGGGTTGGTCAAGATCAGGGAGAGCCAAGGTGGGGGGCTTGTAGGAGTGCATCTCAGAGGCAACAGAAGGCCTGACAGGCTTAGTGTGATCTAGAGGGGCAGATAGGGGGCCCTCAGCTGCTTCACAGATTGGGTTAGCAAGAAGAGGCAAGTTAGGAATCCAAGTCCTGAGGTACCCCTCCCCCCACACTCAGGGCAAGGAAAAAGAGAATCTCTTCTTCAGTGTTTGGGGGTGGGAGGGACGTCAGGTACTGTCTGCCATCAAGAGTGAGGGAGTTCTCATTTCTTAGGGGATGGCAGTAACCCTAGGTATTTGACCTGAGAGACGGAAAGTGAGCTTTCAAAGGCGAGACTGTATCCTTTGTGTCCTGAAAAGTTAAGCTGGGCGGTATGTGACTGTGACAGCAGAGTAAAAGATCATCTGCGTTATTGTCTTAAGTGTCTGGCGGACAGATCTAGGGAGAGGAGCCTGGCCAAAAGGGGCTGTCTTGGAACCCCTGGGGAAGGACAGTCCAAGCAAGCTAGGTTGCTGTCCAGGTGTCAGGATCCTCCCAGGTGAAAGCAGAGAGATCACGTGGTGACTCTGAGTGTAAAGGAATGCTGAGGAAGGCATCCTGAAGGTCTAGGACACTAGCCTGAGAGGTAGAGGAGAGAATCTGAGAGAGTCGAGTGCAGGAGTTAGGGGCTGCCAGGTGTAGAAGAACAACAGCCTCGTTGATAATCCTGAGGTCCCTGACCAGGCGATAAGAACTATGAGACTTTAGCACAGGCTGGACAGGGATGTTAAGGGGTCAGTGAGGGCACCTGAGAACACCTCTATCCAAAGAGTGCTACAGGACAGATTTTAAGCCCTGTCAATGTTTCAGAGGAATGTGCTATTGACAGCAACAGGGGAAAGATTTTCAGGGTTCAAAGGAACAAGGGAAAAAGGGGGGGTTGTTAGCAGGGACTGAGGGCACCTAGAGGCTAGCACTGATCTTGACAAATCAATAGGAACCACAATCACTTGTTAACATGGTGCCACACGTTCTTGCCAGAGATAAGGAGAATGACTCCCTTTTTAGCAAGCAGGGACTTCCTTCAGGCCCCCAAGAGAACTAGTGAGGGGACTTTGTCTAAGAAAGGAAGAAGGGAAGAGAGGAAGAAAGAAAGCAGGCCGGGCAAGCCACGGAGAGCAAGCCAGTAAGCAGCATCCATCCATGGCCTCTGTATCGGCTCCTGCCTTGGGGTCCCAGCCCCGTTTGAGTTCCTGACCTGAGATCCATCAGAGATGAACAGTGATGTGGAAATGTAAGCCAAATTAACCCTTTCCTTCCCAGCTTGCCTTTGGTCACGGCGCTTCATCACAGCCATAGTGACCCTAACTAGGATACCCACCAGATGAATCTCCATTGTTTTGTTTCTCACACTCTGTCCAGGCTCTGGCTGACACGGGTTTATAGCTCAGCTGGGGAAAGGCAGTTGGCCCCGGCAGCAGGAAGTGCTTCTGCAGACCCGGCTCTTAGAGGGAGGGCCTGAGCTCAGCTTTTCTAAGAACAAGGCCTGAACAGGAGCTTGTGAGCTGCAGCAAGGGTAGTGACTTGGTGGGGGTGGGGCTTGTTCTAGGCCTCTCACCCACCTGGAGGTTCATAGTGTCAGTGTGGGGGCGGGGAGGTGTGTCTGTTTCCATCATGGAACGAGCACGCCAGCAACGAGGCAGCGTTAGTGCCCTAGCCTACACGGAGGGAGCCTCAAGTTCAAGAGACTAAGCCACTCATCTAAGGCCGTAGGTCGGGCCCACATGTCCTCCAAAGGCCCATTGAAAGCCTGGGCTTTAGCTTGGTGCTACTGGAACACAATGGAACCTTTAGGAAGTGGGGCTGGGAATGAGGAAGCTGAGCCATGCAGGGGCTGTGTCCTGGAAGAGGCTGCTGGGGCCCCACCCATTCTGTACCTCTGTTCACTTCCTGGCTGTCAAGGAGGGAGAAGCTTCCCCACCATGTGCTTCTGCCACAGTGTACTGCCTTGCCACAGGCCTGAAGCAATGAGTTAGCCAACCATGCACAGAAACTTGCGAAAGCCAGGCACGGTGGCACTCGCCTTTGGTCCCAGCACTCAGGAGGCAGAGGCAGGTGGATCTCTGTGAGTTTGAGGCCATCATGGTCTACAAAGTGAGTCCAGGACAGCCAAGGCTACACAGAGAAAAATCAAAAATCAAAATAAAATAAGTAAGATAAAAATAACACTTTCCCCCTTAAAATATGATTACATCAGGTATTTGTCTCTGTGATGGAACTAACATACCAGGTCACAGAGCTGATGAATCAGAGCCCAGGCCAGGCTGAAGAAATGGGACATGATGATAAATGTATCATGGGAAGATAGAAGACCTGTGATGCTGTTTGAGGGCAGGCTGAGCTCCCCATCCCCTTCTCCACCTTCACCATCCTAAAGGCCTCTCATGCCCTCCCCCATCCCTCTTCCCCCATCCATTCTCTTCCTGTGCCCCCTCTCCTATGGCAGGAAGTAGGTTGGGACATAGTAAGGGAAGGCACTGGGGCACAGCACTGAGGCAGAAGGGCGTCCTCTCGTGGCTATTTTGGGAAAAGCCTCTGTGGGGTGTCCAAGGTTCTGCTCTCATCAGGGAAGCATTCCTGGTTTCCATGGCAGCCTAGAAGTCAGAGAAGTCCAGGAGGCTGCTGGGAACTGGGTCAGAGGTTGGCCATCTGTGCATGAGTTCCTGAGACTATTTGCTTCTAAGGGATCTGGATGGCAGGAGCCCACATCTGAAGTGTGGGCAGGGTTGGCGGCTTCTGAGGCCTGTCCCCTTGGCTGACAGCCAGTTGTCTTCTCAATGGCTCTTCCCACAGCCATGAAGCTGTCTATTCTGTCTTTTCCTTTTCTTGGGGTGGGGTGGGAAGGAGGAGGACACCAGCTTTACTGAACATTGTATTCATTTGAGTGAACTTTCCCATCTCCTTCCTTCTATTGCCTCAGCTCTCTGGAAACCATCCTTCTACTCTGAATTTCTACGAGACCAACTGTGCCTGCTTTATTTCAGTTAATATGACGTCTTCCTGTTCTAATCACATTGTAGATGGCAGAGTTTCATTGTGTGTGTGTGTGTGTGTGTGTGTGTGGCCGAATAGTATTCCACTGTGTATGTATACCACATTTTCTTTGTCCACTCATCTGTTGATGGGTTTTTGGATTGATTCCACATCACTGTGGAATTAAGGTTCTTAAATACATTAAAAAACAGAACTACCAGAGAACCCATACATCCTGCTGGTGGGTAACTAACCCAAAGGAAATGAAAAACAACTCGGAAAGGTTGGTCCTTTGCCATAAACTGTTTCTCAGAACTGAGAGCAGTGGAGTATTTGGGGTTACCAAAGAGGGAATGTCTTCAGTGTTTCTGTTTGGGATGAAGAATGGGCCTCGGGTAAGAAGGCTGTGTGGTCAGTTTTCCAATCCCAGTGGGTGTATAGGGCCAATTGTGAATCCTGAGGTTAAGACTGTCTGCTGACACGATGAAGTCACTCCCAACAGAAGAGCTGGGCATTGAAAGCTCGGGAGCTTTAGAAGACACCTGCTCAGAGGGATTCCTTTCTGCATCTGAGAAGACGCTGGGGCAGGTGGGAGGGGAACCATGCTGTGCCAGAGGTGGTGTGAGGCAGGGTAAGGTCAGCAGCAGGCTGTGAAGGCAGGACTGAGGAAACATCACTTAAGCTGAGCTGTTTGGCCCTGGCTTGTCACTGGTCTCTGCTAATCCCACCTGCTGTCTTTTTTGTTTGTTTGTTTGTTTGTTTGTTTGTTTTCAAGAAGGCAGGGTTTCTCTATGCAGCCTTGGCTGTCCTGGACTCACTTCGTAGACCAGGGCTGGCCTCAAATTCATGGAGTTTGACCTGCCTCTGCCTTCCCGGGTGCTGGGATTACAGGCGTGCACCACCACAGCAGCTCCCACCAGTAGTCTTTAGCTTTGTAAGTAAATCATTTCACAATTACATGGGATGGAATCTCAGAGTAGGGAGTAATCTCTTGACAAAGGATCAAACACTCTGAGTCTTCCCTGAGACTCCTGGGCCCTCGGACTCAGGCAGGGTCCCATGCTGTTAGAAGCCTGTGAAGACGGCATGACCTGGACCCTCGGACATGTGTCCTTCCCTACCCTTGAGTCTTCCTCTGTGTCTAGGAATTTATCTGAAGGGACCAGCGAGTTCCTGTTTAAAGATGCACTGTGGAGCTGGATTGTTTGCACTAAAGGAACAATGAGGACTGGCCACTAGCCTGAAAGCTGTTTACTCAGTAAATCATAGGACAGGTGGTTGCATTCACAACAAATACTTATGAGCAAGGGGATACATTTGCCTATGTAGGGCAGGGAAACATTCTTACACCATTTAGAGCTATCATACAGAACACAAGCCACTGGTTCACTGATGCATTTTATGAGGCTCTTGGCCTTTTATATGACGTGTGAACCACGATGACATCCATTAACTGCAGAGAGCTGAGAGCAATGCAATCAGTTCTTAGACTAAACAGAGTTCTGTCCAGCGGAGGTTCATTTGATAACTCCTTCCAATGGCTGGAGCACATTTCTGTTCATTTACAAATCCATCTCTCTCTGTATTTCTGTGTGTGTCTGTCTATGTGTGTGTTTGTGTCTGTGTGTTTCTCTCTCTCTTTGTCTCTCTGTTCTCTGTGTCTTATCTCTGTCTCTTTCTCTCTGTCTCCATTTGTCTATCTCTGACTCCCTGTGTGTGTGTTTGTGTGTGTGTGAACTCAGAGCTGCCTCCCTTGATCATTTCAGGGTTTCTGATCTGTAAATGTCTGCGCCTTTTTAATTTTTCTGACTTCTTGATACTGGTTGTGACTTCTTAATATTCCCCCACTAATACCAAGTTAAATAAAAGCGCAAACGTATGTTCATATTATATCCCAGGCCTTCAGAAGATAGATGCTCAGGACTCTTTATATTGTTCGAAGACTCATGGTTTTATTTGGCCTTCTCTTGAAAGCCACCCCTTGACCACTGAAAGATATGTGGGATTCCTTTCCAATGATGAAAAGTTAGTGCCAAATCATGGGTGAGGAAAGGTGACTTTGGGTCTGGTGGTTTACACCTGAAATCACAACAGCTGGGAGGCTGACACAGGACAATCTTGACTTTGAGCATAGAGCAGACATTGGGCATTTTTTTTTAAATGTGTGAAGGAGACTTGTACTAACCTTAAACCCTGGCTCAACTGAAACTATTCTGGGATCTCACTAGCCAAATACTGAATGGGACTCTCCTGTGGCCCCAGCCTCCAGACTCAGGTATAAATAATAGACCACTCAGTATTTTTAAATTATAGCCATTAAAATCCCATTTGCCAAACAAGTGGTCTCTTAAAATGTCCTGTTTGGGTAGCTACAGCCTGGCAGTCTCAGAGACCACCCTTAGAAGCTGAATCACAGGTGTCAACTCTCCACAGGCCAGGCCAGGCCAGCAAAGTCCCCCAGGGCCACCTGCTCCCCAGAGCTTGTCAAGTGCTGGCTACCTTAGTCCCCTTGTGGAGGGCAGGGTCATGTTCAGGGTCATTGCTTGACCTCAAATCCCCCAGGTTGAAAGGAGAGGGGACCAGAATCCCTCAGGATTTGATTAGAAAGGATGATTTTCATTCCTGTTTCTTTGGTTATTTTAAATAATTTCATCCTACTCCAAATGGACCGGTCCTTATGCTAATCACAGATCCTTTCTCTTAGCCCTAGCCCCACGCTCTGTTATCAGCCAAGAGAACTGATTTTTATTGTAAAGGTCACATGTGCTTTGCTGCCTTGCCAGGGAGTTTCTATGTAGCTATGCCTACTCGTCACATGAAAACTGTCACATGGAAACCCTTTCCCATGTTTTTACTATGCTTAAAGTGTAAGAAGAACAAATTACTAGGTCAGGCTCTAGAATTTTTCTACCCAGCGCCTGCAAAGATAGTTCTTCACTTCACCTGGGTCTTCTCCCCTCTGGCCCTAAGGCTTTCATGTGTGGAATGGGGTAGGGTGTGGTGGGTGTGGTAGGGGATCGTCCCTGACAAAGGCCAGTTGGGCCAGCTTGTCTACTGTCTCAAAAAATACAAAAACAAAAATGCAACAAACAAGCAAGCTTGGTGTGGGGATGCACTCCTTTAATCCCAGAACTTGGGAGGCAGAAGCAGGTAGATCTCTGAGTTCCAGGCCAGCCTGGTCTACAAAGTGAGTTCCAGGACAGCCAGAACTCTGTTTCAAAACACAAAACAAAAACCCTACCGCCTAAAAACAACAACAACAAACAATAACAACAACAACAACAACAACGAAAAAAAACAGCAACAAAAATCAAAAAACTGTCTCAAAAGCACCTGTTGGGAGATTGACCAAGAGTAGTATTTTTCCAAGGAGGTACAGTCCCCACTTGGGGTGAGGAGGAAGAAGGTTCCCGGCTCGGAGGAAGAGAACATAAGGACAGAAGCATAAGTGTTTACATCAGACACTTTCTTCCACCTTGCTGCCTTAATCCATTGTTTTGTTGTTGTTGTTGTTGTTGTTTTTGTTTTTCAAGACAGGGTTTTTCTGTGTAATAGCCTTGGGTGTCTCGGACTCTCTTATTGGCGAGGCTGGCCTCAAATTCACAGAGATCCACCTGCCTCTACCTCCCTGAGTGCTGGGATTAAAAGGGTGTGCCACCCACCACACCCGGCCTGCAATATATTGTTTTGATAAGCATAATAAAATTACGGAAAAAATGTCTTTTTACATTTCCTCTTCAAACATCATTATGTGTCCTATGTATCACTGTAGGGTTAGTGCTCAGGATCTATATATCCCAGCACTCATGAAGCTCTAGGTTGAATCTACAGAGACACAGCTAGGGACAGATACAGAGAGAATGAACTAGACACACAGAAGGACCCGTGGGATAGCCAGGACTTTTTTTACATGTCACATGGTGAAAAAAGAAAAAAGAATAATGCAGAGCTGACTGGAGAGGGGGGAATGTATACAAATGTATGGTGTGGAAAGAAACTGAGCATAAAATAAATACAGAGGAAAGAGTCGGCCGGGTGCACTCGGTGGGCAGAGGCAGGCTAATCTCTGAGTTCAAGGACAGCCTGGTATACAGAGTGAGTGGAGGACAGCTAGAACTGTTACACAGAGAAATGCCATCTGGGAAAACCAAATAAATAAATAAATAAACAAACAGATGAGGTCCACCCTTTAGGTCTCCTTGTCTACAGAGCAGGAATCCCGCCTTGCACAGGACCCTGGAAGAGAGAGGGACTTGGCTCTGTGGTTGCCTTTTTCTGTCTCCTAATACGAAAATGTCTGGGACCCTCAGTTGTGAAGCAGGCACAACAGGTTCTTGAATCACAACAAACAGAACCCTTGGAAAACACAGTTCAGGGCCATTTGCATTTCATAGAGAGCACTGGAAACTTTCCCACATGCCCTGGCTTTGTTGCACTCCCCACCATGGCTGGCCTGATGCTCAGAATGAAAGGAGTCCCTTGGCCACTGCCAAAAAAGGAGCCAAGTTTCCATTTGGCCCTGAAGCCTCCTTTGTTTTGACTTACTCAGGAAGAAAGCCAGCCTTTTTTTTTTTTTTTTTTTTTTTTCAGCATAAGAGCCTTGCCAGTTCACTAGTTGGGGGAGAGGTTGTGGTCTTCTCTTCAGGGCTGACCTCCGCATCACCCCAATTGTCTAATATCTCAGAAAAAGGACTGCACAGGAGAAGAGGGAGAGGGACATGGAAACAGCAGGCTCTAGGGCTGTCAGACATAACATTAGGGGACTGTCTCAGAATCACACATCTTTGCATTCACCAGAGAGACACAAAGACCCACAGACGCTCACATGCACGCTCATGCACACACACTCCTTCCTTTCTTCATCTTTCCTCCTCTATACTCAGAAACAGCCCCTCGCACTTTAAGACCTTTTTGAATGAAACAGACAATAACGCCCCCCCCCCCAGCATCGTAGGGGTCCCTGGCAGATCTGTGCGAAGGGGAGGCCCTGCTGCCTGTCTACCCAAGTGATTTCAGCTTCTCTCGAAGGCACAGCCCAGCGCTTGACCTTCTAAAGCCTCAGACTTGTAATTTCTCTGCCTGTGTTTTGTGTCGTTTCTCGGATGCAACACTTGTGAGCATCCTCATGACCAGGTCTGACTCCCTCTCAGCAAAGAATTCCACTCCTGCGCCAGGTGACCACAGACAACCTTTGACCCAGTTCCCAGCAGCCTCCTGGACTTCTCTGACTTCTAGGCTGCCATGGAAACCAGGAATGCTTCCCTAATGAGAGCAGAACCTTGGACACCCCACAGAGGCTTTTCCCAAAATAGCCACGAGAGGACGCCCTTCTGCCTCAGTGCTGTGCCCCAGTGCCTTCCCTTACTATGTCCCAACCTACTTCCTGCCATAGGAGAGGGGGCACAGGAAGAGAATGGATGGGGGAAGAGGGATGGGGGAGGGCATGAGAGGCCTTTAGGATGGTGAAGGTGGAGAAGGGGATGGGGAGCTCAGCCTGCCCTCAAACAGCATCACAGGTCTTCTATCTTCCCATGATACATTTATCATCATGTCCCATTTCTTCAGCCTGGCCTGGGCTCTGATTCATCAGCTCTGTGACCTGGTATGTTAGTTCCATCACAGAGACAAATACCTGATGTAATCATATTTTAAGGGGGAAAGTGTTATTTTTATCTTACTTATTTTATTTTGATTTTTGATTTTTCTCTGTGTAGCCTTGGCTGTCCTGGACTCACTTTGTAGACCATGATGGCCTCAAACTCACAGAGATCCACCTGCCTCTGCCTCCTGAGTGCTGGGACCAAAGGCGAGTGCCACCGTGCCTGGCTTTCGCAAGTTTCTGTGCATGGTTGGCTAGCTCATTGCTTCAGGCCTGTGGCAAGGCAGTACACTGTGGCAGAAGCACATGGTGGGGAAGATTCTCCCTCCTTGACAGCCAAGAAGTGAACAGAGGTACAGAATGGGTGGGGTCCCAGCAGCCTCTTCCAGGACACAGCCTCTGCATGGCTCAGCTTCCTCATTCCCAGCCCCACTTCCTAAAGGTTCCATTGTGTTCCAGTAGCACCAAGCTAAAGCCCAGGCTTTCAATGGGCCTTTGGAGGACATGTGGGCCCGACCTACGGCCTTAGATGAGTGGCTTAGTCTCTTGAACTTGAGGCTCCCTCCGTGTAGGCTAGGGCACTAACGCTGCCTCGTTGCTGGCGTGCTCGTTCCATGATGGAAACAGACACACCTCCCCGCCCCCACACTGACACTATGAACCTCCAGGTGGGTGAGAGGCCTAGAACAAGCCCCACCCCCACCAAGTCACTACCCTTGCTGCAGCTCACAAGCTCCTGTTCAGGCCTTGTTCTTAGAAAAGCTGAGCTCAGGCCCTCCCTCTAAGAGCTGGGTCTGCAGAAGCACTTCCTGCTGCCGGGGCCAACTGCCTTTCCCCAGCTGAGCTATAAACCCGTGTCAGCCAGAGCCTGGACAGAGTGTGAGAAACAAAACAATGGAGATTCATCTGGTGGGTATCCTAGTTAGGGTCACTATGGCTGTGATGAAGCGCCGTGACCAAAGGCAAGCTGGGAAGGAAAGGGTTAATTTGGCTTACATTTCCACATCACTGTTTGTTGGGAACAAGCAAAGGAAACTCACGCTAAGTATTTCCATTTCATTTTCAGACTCCATTTAATCGTAGGAAGAACACTAAATTCAAGGTCCCATGCCCTAGGGAAATCAGGTAGTCCCAGTAGCTGAACAACTTCTGTTGTAAGAAAACTGTCTGAGTCTAGACATCCCAGGGACAACTTTTGAGAAAACAGTTCCCTGCATCTAGCCCTCTCAAGGATAACTTCTCCATCTTGCTAGCAGGGTCAAACTAAGTTCATGTTCCCAGGCCCCGGGACCTACTCCTATCCTGACTGATGGAAACTCCCTTGTTCAACCCCTTATGTCCAATTATGACTGGACACTGCTACAGCCCACTCTGCTTCCCCTTGCTCAAACCCTTTAACTATGCAATACAGCTTCCCCTCTGGGACCTGGTTCAGATCCCAGATGGCTGCCTCCCTGAGCTCAGAAGATAAAGCTTTCGTTTCAAGCTTCCGTGTCTGAAATGAGTTTTCTCGGCTTCTACCCCGAACCCAATACTGTTCATCTCTGATGGAAGTCAGAACAGGAACTCAAACAGGGCTGAAATGTTCCCTTTTGTTTCCAGGGTTATTAGGTACTGCTTTATCTGGACACGAATAGCAAAACTGGTTAGTTGACTAATTGTAGGAACTTGATGTTAGGCAGTGCTGGGGGGGGGGGGCGGGGCGGTTTACCCATACCCCCAGGAATCTTTGTTGTCAGTCTAAGATACTCTGTCTCCTCTGTCACTTTCAAGACAGAATTTAGGATTTCTCTGTGTAGTCCTGGCTGTCCTTAACTCACTCTGTAGACCAGACTAGCTTCTTCAGAACAGACTGCCTCTGCCTCCTAGATGCTGGGATTAAAGGCCCACTGTATCTCTTGATAAGAGTCAGAACTTCCAGCTAGAAGATATTCTTTTGACAGAGGGTAAGATGCCAAAATTTTGGTGGGTCTCTCAGTCTGTATCTCACTGTCAGAAAAGGTGATGGTGGTTTTTCAGTCTATGCAAAAGGTCTTGTCCCAATCAGCTCTCTGTTATTAAACACCTTTTGAGCTATCTGCAGCAACTGGGACCTACTTATACCTTTAACTTTAATAACTATTTCCCCCTAATATCTGGAACTGACTGGGTGACAAATGAAATCTTAGCAGCTGTGCTTAATTATTTTAAAAGGGACCCAGCCAGAAGTTGTTTAAAGTTTCCTTGGTCAGTATCGAACAAAAGGGAGACTCTGTTCTGTCTGGCTGCATTGCTGGCCAGCACCATCCTTGCCCAGCCTACGGTGTTTTTGTTGTTGTTGTTATTTTCAGAGAATGGTGGATTTTGAGTTTCCCAATTATACAGATCGCTGGTAACCTAAAGGATACCTAAGGTATCCTAAGGTAACCTAAAGGAAACCTAAACCATTAAAGAGAAAAAAGAAGTGAAACTTTCTTTTTTCTTTAAAAACATTTTTAAATGTAGAAGGGGCTGGAGAGGTGCTCGGTGGTCAAGAGCACTTGCTGCTCTAACAGAGGGCCCAGGTTCAGTTCCCGGGGGCTTCAGGAGAGCTATCAGTGCCCTCTTCTGGATTCTACACACACATGGCATAGACTCACACTGATCCACACACGCGTAAATCAAAGACAAACAAACAAATCGTTCTTCAAAGTTTTTACATGTAGAACCACGGATCCAGTGCAGACAACTTGTGTAGCATGCACGAGGCCGACGTTCTAATGCTAGCATCTAAACAGAGGAAGGAAAGTCTGACTGATGCGTCGACACAAACACACTGGAGCAATGCCCAGCACTAAACAGGGCCCTGTCATGTTTTCCTCCAAAGTGCTCTCGCACAGTGAGTCATTTTCCACCACCCTCCCTGACCCCACTGAAGGGCTTTCAAAGTGCACGTGGCCAGGTGAAACTAAGAATCCTCCCAGCAGCGCCAGGCAGCCAGAAAGTCATGTCTGTGTCACTGCTCCAATGATCATACAATCAGAGTGACACAGGATTGCTTTGCACAGCTGTTGACACACGATACTGAGGAAAGCAGGTGATACACACCCTCTTTAATGAACACACCCAGCAGCACTGAGCAAGGCTTCTTTAAGAGAACTGCAGTTTAATAAACAAAGCTGGATGGGGAAACTCAGCCTTGCACTGGAGCTGGCATTCAGACACGAGTGTTTGCAGAGAACAGAGGTCTCCAGTCTTCAGAAACTCACATTCTATTGCAGCACCCGCACGGTGGCTCACAACCAGCTGGGACTTCTTTTGGCCTCTTTGGACATCAGGTGCATGTGTGGTACACAGACATACATGCAGACAATACACCCACACACGTGAAGTAAAGTAATCAAAAGCAAACAAAGAAAAATGCTACAAATCTGCTTCTAAGAGCCTCCTGGGGCAAGCCAGGTGATGCTGTGAGCTGGATTCCTCAACATTCAAGTTACAGAGACCAGAACCCAGCAAGGAGCAAGAGGGAGCTTTGAACCTCAAGGTTGAGCCAGAAACGCTCAGCAGGGGAGACTGGCGGGTTCCCCTCTTTCC
>NW_026589676.1:0-4746 GCF_907164565.1 Psammomys obesus
TATACTTACTGTTTTGATTATTATGTGGCGGGAGGATTTTCTTTTCTTGTCAAATTTGTTGGGTGTTCTGTAGGCCTCATGTATCCTTATTGGCTTCTCCTTTAACTTGGGGAAATTTTCTTCAATGATTTTGTTGAAAATCTTTTCTGGGCCTTGGAGAAGGGAGTCTTCTTTTTCCTCTATTCCTATTATTCTTAGGTTTTGTCTTTTCATATTGTCTTGGATTTCTTGGACGGTCTGTGTCAGGAATTTTTTGGATTTAACATTTTCTTTGACAGATACATCGATTTCTTCCATTGTATCTTCTACACCTGAGATTCTTTCTTCCATTTCTTGTATTCTGTTGGTTATGCTTACCTCTGTAGTTCCTGTTTTCTTCCCTAAATTCTTCCTCTCCATTATTTCCTCCATTTGTGTTTTCTTTAATTTTTCTAGTTCTATCTTCAGGTCTTGAGTTGTTTTGTTTACTTCCTTCACCTGTCTGCTTGTATTTTCCTCTTTTTCTTTTAGTTCCTTCAACTTTGTCTCTTTGATTTCTTTCAGTGATTTAATTATTTCTTCTCTGAAGGCCACAAGCTGTTTGGCTGCATCTTCCCGTATTTCTTCACGGATGGCCCTAATCTCCTTGTCTTTATCTTCCTCCATTTCTTTACGGATAGCCATGATCTGTTTGGTTTTATCTTCCTCTAATTCTCTACGTATTTTATTTGTTTCCTCTATTATCCTCTTCATCAACATAGATGTAAGGTCATCTTCTTGATTTTCTATTATGCTGCATTGTTCAGGGCTGTTCGCCTCTGGATGGCTGGGTTTTGGAGATGCCATATTGCTCTGTTTTTTGTTGGTTGAGCCTTTACGCTGACCTGTACCCATTGGGCTGATTTAGGTGTTGGCTGTTAGTTTCTGTGCTTCCTGGAGTCCTGAGGTAAGGAGTATCCCCTTGGCTTGAAGATGATTTTTCCTGAAGGAGTCCTTCTCTGCTTTTTGGTTATGGTCACTGTATGGCCAGTGTTTCTCAGGAGTAGCCACTGCTCACCTCAGGTTTATAGCCCTGAGTAGTAGCTGTGGTCTATGTTAGGCAGGGGGGATCTCCTCTTACCCATAGAATTTCTCAAGACAGCTTCCCCACTGCTGGGTTTCTTGTTATAAATTTAGTGTGCTGCTGCTCACTAAATTTCCATGTACAGTCCTCTTGAAGAAACTGCTGATTCCCTAGCTATGGGGTTTTCTCCCAACAGGGAACCTCAGTCTGTTATCCTGGGGCGCACAGTTCTGTCTGAGAAAGTGGGAGGTGCACTCAGCAAGTCTCTGGGCCAAAGGCTGATTGCTCTGCTCTGGACCTGGAGAATGTGCACCTAGGTTGAGTTGTCGCCTGGGGGCACTGTTCTGGTCTGGAGGCTGGGTGCCTCACTCTGGACCAGAAGCTGTGTGTCTCTGTCTGGGATGGCGGCTGTAGGCACCACTCTGGTCCTGACGCTGTGGGTGCAGCCCCCCTGAAGGATCAGGGATTCCTACAGTTTTGGCAGTCCAGCCAGGGACAACTGGCCGATTCCTGGCACAGTATCTGAGGGCTGCTGTAATGGCTCTTCGGCTCCTGCAGGTCCGAGGATGCAGCTGTGTGTCCCAGTGCCCCAGGGGAACGCAACAATGGCGGCAGAGCACAGCACTTCTGCCTGCACTAGAGTCTGCATGTGTCCAGGAAGTGTTTTGATGCTGGGTGTCCTAAGCGTTAGAGCTGCTGACCCCCTCCGCTGGGGGTTTCCTCCTGCCAGAGACACGCAGTCTGGCGCCCTGGTGCCCTGGTGCCCACAGTTCTATCTGAGGCGGCGAATCACGGGCGAGTCAGGGCTCTGTGCAGGCAGGCGCCTTTGTCCCTCCCGGCTCTGGGTCCGGGCTGGCTCCTGGGGCACCCGCGGAACCCGAGTCTTTTCCAGGGGATGTCTGGGTAACCTGGGGTCGGTCCCAATTGTTTCCTGCTCCGTGGGGTTATCTCTCGACTGGGAAATCCAGTCTATGGTGTTGTGGGCCCACAGTTCAGTCTGGGACCGTGACCAGATCGCGCTGGCGGGTAGCTCTGGGCTGGTGACCAAGCGCCTGGCGGAACGGGGATCTCTTCCGCGGTTTTGCAGGGTGAGTTAAAGCTGATCGAATCCCCCACCGTGGGGTATCCTCTCACCTGAGAAACACAACCACTTGTGTTTTATGGCCGCGAGTTCTGATTGCTGGTCACTGTGCCAATCCTGCTGTGCTGCTCCTCAGAATGAGAGTCCTCCCGGGGCTGCCATCTTGCCCCGCCTCTCGACTTTTTTTTTTTTTTTTACAAAAAAAAAAACCCCATGAATCATATGTGGTAATAATAATATTTCTAGCTACTAAAAGCCAGTATTCTGATCCACTGAATATGTCAAGTAGTATCACAATACATTTTAAGATTATTTGAAGGTTAGCAATATTAATTTTTCCTTTTTTATGTGAAAGAATATTAGTAGAGTTTTGAATATCATATATAATTATCATATCTGCAAAAGTGTGCCTAATGAATTTTCAGAAATATGTTATTCCTTCTGGTGTGATCATCAACTTCCTATTAGTTTCGTGAAACCCCAAGGCAATCAAATATAAACTATATGCTTTACTTTTACTTGAATATTAAAAGTAAAGTTAATGATAAAAATATCACAGGACACATGTTGTAACTTAAATTTATCGAGTTGTAAAATTAACCATAATTGTGATAACAGGGATTTGCAGTTAAAGAGTTCTCTGTGAAAGCATTCCTAACCATAATTGGTACTCATAAAAATTAATATAGATGGTCACTAAAATTCAGGAAGAAATGTTGAAACACTTATTAAAGAAATAACAGACAGACAATCATGAATGTGGGTTCCTTACTTTTGGCATGAGCCAACAGACAGAGGAACTGACAGCCTCAACAGGGTCAGAGGCCTCACACCAGCTCATCAAGGGAATCCTGAAGAACAAGACCTCTGAGGCTTCCACTGTGGTGGTCACTGGCAAGCAGCCCCACCAGAGCATTGAAGAGGAGCTGAGTAAACAATCTTAGAAATGGAATGAAATGAACATCCTGGCAACATATCATCCAGCTGACAAAGACTACGGTTTGATGAAATTAGATGAGACAAACACTTCTTACCACAATATGCTAAATGACAATGAAGAGGCCTATAGTGATTTGGAAGGCTACAAAGACTTGAATCCAGATGTTTTAGCTAAGAAATTAGCTGCTGCTGAAAGCTTGGAGGCAAAGTATCAGACTCGGGAACAAGAAAGCAGTGTAAAGGAAGAAAATGATCTCTCCCCTGAACAAGTGACAAAAAAAGCAGCAGTGTGAAATGAAAAGGAAGCTTCATTACAAAGAAGGACTGAATATTAAATTAGCTAGATAGTTAATTTCAAAAGAACTACATGATGATGACGAAAATGAAGACATGCCAGAGACTACAGATGAAGGCAGCATGGATACTGAAGCATCAACTCAAGTGGCCATCTGCAATAGAGAACACAAAGTTCATAAACTGTGGTACATTTACATAATGGAATATTACTCAGCTATTAAAAACAAGGAAATCATGATATTTGCAGGGAAATGGTGGGAACTACAACAGATCATCCTGAGTGAGGTATATCAGAAGCAGAAAGAAACACATGGTATATACTCACTTATAAGCATATATTAGACATGTGCTATAGGATAATCATACTAAAATATGTACACATAAAGAAACTAATCAAGAAGGAGGACCATGGGTAAGATGATTAATTCTCAACCAGAAAGGTAAATGGGATGGACATTGGTAGAGGGAGAAAACAGGGAACAGGACAGGCGCCTACCACAGAGGGCCTCTGAAAGACTCTACCCAGCAGGGTATTAAAGGGATGCTGAGACTCATAACCAAACTTTGGGCAGAGGGCAGGAAATCTTATGAAAGAAGGGGGAGAGAGAAAGACCTGGAGAGGACAGGAGCTCCACAAGGAAGCAACACAACCAAAAATTCTGGGCCTAGGGTTTTTTTTCTGAGACTGATACTCTAACCAATTAGCATTCATGGAGATAACCTAACCCCCCTGCACAGATGTAGCCCATGACAGCTCAGTCTCCAAATGGGCACACTAGTAAGGTAAACAGAGGCTCTCTGACATGAATTCAGTGGCTGGGTCTTTGATCACCTCCCCATGAAGGGGGGAACAGCCTTACCAGGCCACAGAGGAAGACTATGAAAGTCCCTATGAAACTGTCTATGATCAGCTCTTGTCAGCTGGACCCTAGGGTCAGTGGATGGGGGAAGAGGCATAGGAGGAGATGTGCAGGGAGGGAGGGATTGGGAGGGGGTGAGAGTAGGGCTACAGCTGGGATACAAAGTGAATAAATTGTAATAAATAACAAATGTACTAAAAATAAGAGAAAAAAAGCAGTCGTTTGTTTGTCAAATACAAACCTTGTTTTTTCTTGTTCTCAACAATTCTTGGCTTGCCAAAATACAAGCCAGTTATTTATTTCCAAGAATTAAGTGATAACCATAGATACTGAATAGATAGGTAAGAGCTAACTACACATATATTCTTTTGCCTTCACCACAAATATGGTGTAATGTCATTATTCCAAAACTGTTTTACTTTTCTAAGAACTGGCTAATTTGTATAAAATATTATATAGATTTTGGTACATAAACCTCAAAAAGACTCAACAAAGAAAGAGAATTTCAGGCCAATCTCCCTTATGAA
>NW_026589677.1:0-1122 GCF_907164565.1 Psammomys obesus
AAACAAAGCGACTGCCTACAGATTGGGAAAGAATCATCACCAACCCTTTATCTGACAGAGGACTCATATCCAATATATATAAAGAACTAAACAAGCTGAAAAGCAACAAACCAAGTAATCCACTTAAAAAATGGGGAACAGAGCTAAAGAGAGAATTCTCTGTAAAGGAATATCGAATGGCAGAGAAGCACTTAAAGAAATGCTCAACCTCATTAGCCATTAGGGAAATGCAAATCAAAACAACCCTGAGATATCGCCTTACACCCATCAGAATGGCCAAGATGAAAAACTCAAGGGACAACACATGCTGGAGAGGTTGTGGAGAAAGGGGAACCCTTCTCCACTGCTGGTGGGAATGTAAACTGGTACAACCACTCTGGAAATCAATCTGGTGCTTTCTCAGACAACTAGGAATAGCGCTTCCTCAAGGTCCAGCCATACCACTCCTAGGCATATACCCAAAAGAGGCGCAAGTACACAAAAAGGACATTTGCTCAACCATGTTTGTAGCAGCTTTATTTGTAATAGCCAGAAGCTGGAAACAACCCAGATGCCCCTCAACTGAAGAATGGATGCAGAAATTGTGGTACATCTACACAATGGAATATTACTCAGCAATGAAAAATAAGGAAATCATGAAATTTGCAGGTAAATGGTGGGACCTGGAAAGGATCATCCTGAGTGAGTTGTCCCAGAAGCAAAAAGACACACATGGTATATACTCACTCATATAAACATAAATATTCTTTCTCATTAATTTTTGGCTTTACTTACTTTCGAAGGGCTGTTAGATAGAAGTGGCTCAATTTTTGTTATTGTTGTTGGGTTTTGAGGCTCTGGATGCGGAGTACAAGCTGGTCTCCCGCTGCTTTGGTGCCCTCACAACTTAAGCATTATAGCCGTTACTACTACAAACAATTCTTTCATGCGAAACCACCTCATAAAATGATAACCTGAAAGTATTAAGACAGTTAAACATTTAAAAGAACTTAGACTAAGCTTTTAAAAATGTCTATCTATCTACCTATCTGTCTGTCTGTCTATTAGTTATTGAGGGAACAGTTTTTAAAACCTTTATATATATATATATATATATATATATATATATATATATATATATAT
>NW_026589677.1:1132-6592 GCF_907164565.1 Psammomys obesus
TATATATATATATATATATATATATATATATATATATATATATATATGTGTGTGTGTGTGTGTGTGTGTGTGTGTGTGTGTGTGTGTGTGTATACACACTGTATATATATATATAGTATATACAGTGTATATATATATTATATGTATCTAGTGTATATATATATACAGTAGATATGAAAGAGTCTATCTCTTAGTAACCATTAACCTGAAGAAATTTCAAATATGTATATGTATGTTCTTGACAATTTCATATATATGAAATACATTCACATATATATGAAATTGTCAAAAACATACATATACATACATGAAAATTTTGAGGTTAATAGTTACATAGAGACAGACTCTTTAATATTTCATTTAAAATTTGTATATTCTTTCTTTTTGTCTTTTTTCCTCAACATTTTTGACTTCCCAGGACCTACATAACATCAACATATGAGCATTGGTTGAGAGGAGCTGCTAAGTCCCAAGTACTGGCTGAGGCATATTGATAGCGGAAGGCTGCTAGGGGAAAGGAAGATCATTTTTCTTTTCAGGAGTGTATTTTGGTCACATCTGTAATACTGTTACAATTTACAGGTAAGAATAAAACAAAATAAAAGTATGTATATAAAAGTGTTAATGTTTCTTTGTTATATTTTTGAAACACTGAAGAAACAGGAGTATATATTACATCTATACACACTTTTTTTCTGTGACTATAAGTAAAAAAATTAAGTTTTCTTCCCAAAAAGAAATAAAAAATAATTCCTCATTTTAAAAATAAAGTTATTTTTTATGTATAGTTTTTTTTTGGTTCTTTATATATTTTGGACATCTATCATATGTGCAGCGGGTAATTTTTTTTTTCTGAAGGCTTCCTTTTTGTCTGAAAGACAGTGCCTTTTAACATGCATAAGGTTCCAAGTTTCACGAGATTCAATTATTAATTGTTGATCTTTGTGACTGTGCTAATGGTATTAAATTTTTTTTCCCTGTGCCAATGAGTCCAAGGATGTTCCCTGTTTTCTATTTTTATCAGGTTCAATGTATCTGGTTTTATTTTGAGGTCTTTGGTTCATTTAGAATTGAGTTTTGCTCATGGTGATAACTATAAATTTATTTAGATTCTTCCACATCCAGCCAACCAGTTTGACTGACCAGTACCATTTTTTTAAAGATATTCTCCTGTTCCCAGTGTAAGCTTCTGGTATTTTATTTAAATAAAAAATCCTTTGTCCATAGATATGTTGATTTATGTCTGGGTCTTAATTTTGATTCCATTCATCAGAGATTTGTTTTTGTGCCAATACCATGCTACTTTTAGCACTATAGCTTTGTAGTAGAACTGGAAAACAGTGAGAGTGGTACCTCCTTCACTTCTTTTATTACCCAGGATTGTTTTAGCAATCCTGGATTTTTTTTTTTTGTATTTTCATATGAAGATGAAAGTCATTCTCTCACTTTATGTGAAGACCTGCTTTGAAATTCTGATATCAATTGCTTTGAATCTGTAGATTCCTTTTGGTAGGTTAGCTCTTATTGTGTCTAACATCATTAGCCATCAGGAAAACAAACAAACAAACAAATAGCAAAAGAGCCAAAGTACATGGGCCCAGGAGGGCCTGCAGAGATCTATACACCAACTAAGGACCTAGACCCCCTGTTCAAAGGCTGCTTAGTTTCCAAGTGACCCCCTAGTAAGAGGAGCAGGGGCTATCTCTGACATAAACTCAGTAGCAGATTCTCTAATCATCTCCCCCTGGGGTTGCAACCTTACTGGGACACAGAAGAAGTTGAAGCAGCCAGACTTAATGAGACCTGATAAGCTAGGGTCAGATAGAAGGGGAGGAGGGCCTTCCCTATCAGGGGACTAGGGAAAGGGGATAGGGGGAAAAGTGGAAGGATGAGTGGGACTGGGAGGAGACAAGGGAGGGGACCACAGGGGAATACAAAGTGAATAAATTGTAATAAATAAAATTAAAACTACTTTAGATTGTGTCTTATTGAAGTCAGAATTGCTATTATCTCAAAATTAAATGACAGAAGATGCTGGCAAGGGTGTGAGAAAAAGAAACCCTTATTCACTGTTGGTGAAACAACAAAGACTGATAACTTGTTGGAAAATATTTTCATGGAATAAACTGGCTAAATCAGAACTAACAAAAGCCGCACCAGCATCAGCAACAACAACAGCAACAGCTCCAACAGTTACACCAACATTAACTTCAACTTTAACTTTTTTTTTTTTCCTGGAAAATGAGCAGTTTTTAAAGAAATGAACTGTTAGTTTTTCTAATTAAATTTATTCTTTGGAACTTGACATATGTATATAATGATTTTTTTTCACTGTTCAAGGTTTATTTGGTGTTTTTATTGGCATGACACTTGGGTGGTTGGTTGCATCATCCATATGCAGATCTTTATTTTACGTACTATTGCCGTGTACACTAAGACACATATAATACACTAAATAATATCCTTTAAAACACTTATGCTCAAGATATGCATAACAGACTTACACCCTGGAGCCAGGTTATGGCTAGTTGGGAACTCATTGGCCTATGCATGTCTGGTGAGGGTGTGTGGCACGGGGACACAGCAGGCTCCCGGGATCATACACAACTGGCAGTGCACTGTCACAATAACCAGATTACTGCCACATAAGTACCTCTTAGCATCCTCTGAGGTGCACCCGCCTAAGATTCTTCATTGTGCTCTCAGCCAAGTATGCCACAGATAGGCCAATGGCTCAAGACGCACAACCTTTCAGTTTGATCACTTCAAAGGTGCTGTCAACCATCTGCTTGTGAACCTCCTTTCACTGCTTCATGTCTGCGTCAGTGCCCAGTTCTGGGTTCAGATTCTTCAGGGAGACACCGGCAACGTTCACGCCACTCCACACAAGCACACTACAGTCTCCATGCTCCACTTAGGACCCATCTATGACAGCCTAGTGGGTGAACTCCCAGCCTTTCTCGCATCAGGTAACAGAACTGAGAGGAATCCAGATTGTAGCCAATGACTCGGTTTTTGGAAAATCACTTATTTTCCAAGCCGCCTAGTTCAAGATATCCACTGGGTTGGAAACAATGAGCATCTTGCAGTTCGGACAGTACTTCACAACATTAGGAATGATGAAGCTGAAGATGTTCACGTTTCACTGGACCAAACTGAGTCGGCTCTCTCTCTCTTGCTGACCGGCCCGGCTACAATAATGACCACGTTGAAGTTTGCAATCACAGTTGTACTCTGTGATTGCAGAAACAATTTTTGATGTTCTAAGGAAAAAGCTGCCATGCTAAAGATCCATCATGCCTCCCTTCAGTTTATCTTCTATGACATCAACAAGGACAAGCCCATCTGCCAAGTCCTTCATTAAGATACGGATGGCACAAGCCATGCCAACAGCACCAACCCCAACCACTGTAGTCTTGTTCTGGAGGGCCTGCTCTTCCTTAAGAAGTTCACAATCAGCTGGTCCTCGAGGGTTTCCATCTTGGACAACCTTGAACCTTTTGGGACTGCTGGTACACAAAGTGGGAGGTCAGATGTGCCTCACTGTGGTCAGGGCTCTGCAATATTGGATTATTCTTGCACCTTACTCTTTTATTTTCTTTGCCTGTCAACCAGCTCCCATCTACTACAGGTACCTATTCCGTATTTATGTCTTATTGTTCTGTTTGTGACCCACTGATATTACCCTCAATGATGATATTTGATTGTAAGTTTCATTGCATTTCTGACATAGAGTACTTAGCAACAACTATGTCACATTTCTAATGTTGGCATACATTGAAGGATTTTCTGCCTTGATAATTATGCTTTCACCTTTAAATTTGGGGTCTCACAAAATAGTGAATGAATAAACTGTGGTATTAAACATAAATATTTAATGTATTTAATCATAATATTACGGAAATAACGCAATGACAAAATAAAAATAAGTGGAAGTGGAAAAAGTGGGGGAAAAAAAAGAAAGATTCTGTGAATGAAAAGAGTTTGAAAGATTATAGTTAAGAAAAAAATGTATGACAAAGAATGAAGAAAGCTGATAGGCCTTATCATAGAAAGCTTATAGGCCTTATCATACAGCAAACAAAATTTAGCCCCAATGTAAGCCTCAAAAACTCACTTAAAAATAAACAAAACTTTCCATCTCTAAAATCAATGAATTTTACAGAATTTCAAATTTGTATGAATCCGTAATATTCTTAAATATTAACAGTAATCTATCACAAAACAATCAAAATGTAGAAGCTGTAAAAGTTAAAATACTAAGGAATATTTTTTATTCTTTTTTAATTTTTTATTAATTATACTTTATTCATTTTGTATCCCCCCATAGGTCCCTCCCTCCTCCCCTCCCGATCCCACCCTCCCTCCTTTTTCTGCATGCATGCCACTCCCCAAGTCCACTGATAGGGGAGGATTTCCTCTCCTTTCTGATCTTAGTCTATCAGTTCTCATCAAAAGTGGCTGCATTGTCCTCTACTGTGGCCTGGTAAGGCTACTCCCCCCTCAGGGGGAGGTGATCAATGAGCAGGCCAATCAGATTATGTCAGAGGCAGTCCCTCTTCCCATTACTATGTAACCCACTTGGACACTGAACTGCCACAGGCTACATCTGTGCAGGGGTTCTAGGTTATCTCCACGAATAGTCCTTGGTTGGAGTATGAGTCTCTTGGAAGTTCCCTGTGTTCAAATTTTCTTGTTCTGTTGCTCTCCTTGTGGAGTTCCTGTCCCCTCCAGCTCTTACTATTTCCCACTTCTTACATGAAATTCCATTCACTCTGCCCATCAGTTGGCCATCAGGCTCAGCATCTGCTTTGATAGTCTATACTGCAGAAGCTTTCAGAGGCCCTCTGTGGCAGGTTCCGAGTTGTTTCCTATTTTCTTTTTCTTCTGATGTCCATCCTCTTTGTCTTTCAGGATGGGGATTGAACATTTTAGTTAGGGTCCTCTCTTTTGCTTAGTTTGTTTAGATGTACAGCTTTTAGTGGGTTTATTCTATGTTGTATGTTTATATGAGTGAGTATATACCATGCGTGTCTTTTTGCTTCTGGGACAACTCACTCAGGATGATCCTTTCCAGGTTCCACCATTTACCTGTAAATTTCATGATTTCCTTATTTTTTATTGCTGAGTAATACTCCATTGTATAGATGTACCACAGTTTCTGCATCCATTCTTCAGTTGAGGGGCATGTGGGCTGTTTCCAGCTTCTGGCTATTACAAATAAAGCTGCTACAAACATGGTTGAGCAAATGTCCTTTTTGTGTTCTTGTGCCTCTTTTGGGTATATGCCTAGGAGTGGTATGGCTGGATCTTGAGGAAGCGCTATTCCTAGTTGTCTGAGAAAGCGCCAGATTGATTTCCAGAGTGGTTGTACCAGTTTACATTCCCACCAGCAGTGGAGAAGGGTTCCCCTTTCTCCACAACCTCTCCAGCATGTGTTGTCCCTTGAGTATTTCATCT
>NW_026589677.1:6692-40224 GCF_907164565.1 Psammomys obesus
TTCTCCACAACCTCTCCAGCATGTGTTGTCCCTTGAGTATTTCATCTTGGCCATTCTGATGGGTGTAAGGTGAAATCTCAGGGTTGTTTTGATTTGCATTTCCCTAATGGCTAATGAGGTTGAGCATTTCTTTAAGTGCTTCTCTGCCATTCGATATTCCTCTACAGAGAGTTCTCTATTTAGCTCTGTTCCCCATTTTTTTAAGTGGATTACTTGGTTTGCTGCTTTTCAGCTTGTTTAGTTCTTTATATATATTGGATATGAGTCCTCTGTCAGATAAAGGGTTAGTGAAGATTCTTTCCCAATCTGTAGGCAGTCGCTTTGTTTTGATGACGGTGTCCTTTGCTTTACAGAAGCTTTTCAATTTCATGAGGTCCCATTTATTGATCATTGCTCTTAGAGCCTGTTTTGTTGGTGTTCTGTTCAGGAAGTTTTCTCCTGTACCAATGAGTTCTAGGGTATTCCCCACTTTTTTTTCTAGCCCATTTAATGTGTCTGGTTTTATGTTGAGGTCTTTGATCCACTTAAACTTCAGTTTTGTGCAGGGTGATAAGTAAGGAATATTTTTAATGTAGGAAGTAAATATATGGAAGTAAAATATAGGAAGTAAAAATTTTTATAAATCTGTGGACAAATTGATGAAAGTTCTAGTTAATGGAAAACACAGTTTTTTAAAAAAATAGAATAATCAATAAAATTCAAATCCACTGCAAATCAAGTCAATTAAGAACTTCAAGGTTAATTTTATAAGAATTTTAGTGATATTCTTTTAACTCTTTATTAATTACACTTTATTCACTTTGTATCCACCTGTGGTTCCCTCCCTCTTCTCTTGGCAATCTCTCCCTTCCTCCACCCTCTGCATGCATGCCCCTCCCCAAGTCCACTGATAGAGGAGGTCCTCCTCCCCTTCCTTCTGATCCTAGTCTATCAGGTCTCATCAGGAGTGGCTGCATTGTCTTCTTCTGTGGCCTAGTAATGCTGTTTTCCCCTCAGGGGGAGGTAATTAAAGATCAGGCCAATCAGTTCATGTCAGAGACAGTCCCTGTTCCTATTACAATGGAACCCACTTGGATACTGAACTGCCATGGGCTACATCTGTGCAGGGATCTTAGGTTATCTTCATGCATGGTCCTTGGTTGGAGTATCAGTCTTTTAGTGATAGTTTAAGAGAAGTAAAAAAAATAGCATAATACTGCAAAAGGTGCACACACAGACATACACACATTTAATGCAATGTTGAACGAGAAGACAAAGTAGACAGTAACAACTGCTTTAAAATTATCTACAAAGCTGTAGTAACCAAAACACAGTATGACTGACAAGTATTGACACAGAGTCATGTACAGGACAGCACATATTTTCAGAGAAACTGTAAAAACCAAATTTGTGATGCCAGAAGCTCTACTAATAAAGCTTAGCCAGCGTGACTACCTAAGCATAGCTGAACAAGGTCAGCTTAAATCAACACATTAAAGTGTACAGGAGAAAGCTCAGAAACCTAACCCTACACAAAGAACTAAGGGTCATTAAGGAATGCTGAGTGTGGAAGAAATTCTTTTCCACAGGGAAGAACACACCAATTGTTTATTCAGTACCAATGGTCACCCTTATGAAAGAAACATAGAAAAAATATTATACAGACGGAGTAAGTTGTATTTATGTACAAAGGCAAATATATATAAATGAATATACATATATGCGTGTAACAATTAATGAAAAAAATAGGCCATGAATTTAAAATGGAGCAAAGAGGAATATACAGGATGGTTTGGAGGGATGAAAGGGAATGGGAAATTATATAATTATAATTTCAAAAATAAACGGAGTAATTAAAAAGTAGTCAATGAACCCAGAATTGCTAAAACAATCCTCTACAATAAAAGATCTTCTGGAGGTATCTCCATACCTGATCTCAAGCTGTACTATAGAGCAACAGTTATAAAAACTGCATGGTACTGGCATAGAAACAGAATGGTGGATCAGTGGAATCGAACAGAAGACCCAGAAATAAACCCACACACTTACGGACACCTGATTTTTGACAAAGATGCCAAAACCATACAATGGAAAAAAGATAGCATCTTCAACAAATGGTGCTGGTCCAACTGGATGTCTACATGTAGAAAAATGAAAATAGATCCATACTTATCACCCTGCACAAAACTGAAGTCCAAGTGGATCAAAGACCTCAACATAAAACCAGACACATTAAATCGGCTAGAAAAAAAAGTGGGGAATACCCTAGAACTCATTGGTACAGGAGAAAACTTCCTGAACAGAACACCAACAGCACAGGCTCTAAGAGCAACAATCAATAAATGGGACCTCATGAAACTGAAAAGCTTCTGTAAAGCAAAGAACACCATCATCAAAACAAAGCGACTGCCTACAGATTGGGAAAGAATCATCACCAACCCTTTATCTGACAGAGGACTCCTATACAGTATATATAAAGAACTAAAGAAGCTGAAAAGCATCCATTCTTCAGTTGAGGGGCATCTGGGTTGTTTCCAGCTTCTGGCTATTACAAATAAAGCTGCTACAAACATGGTTGAGCAAATGTCCTTTTTGTGTACTTGAGCCTCTTTTGGGTATATGCCTAGGAGTGGTATGGCTGGATCTTGAGGAAGCGCTATTCCTAGTTGTCTGAGAAAGCGCCAGATTGATTTCCAGAGGGGTTGCACCAGTTTACATTCCCACCAGCAGTGGAGAAGGGTTCCCCTTTCTCCACAACCTCTCCAGCATGTGTTGTCCCTTGAGTATTTCATCTTGGCCATTCTGATGGGTGTAAGGTGAAATCTCAGGGTTGTTTTGATTTGCATTTCCCTAATGGCTAATGAGGTTGAGCATTTCTTTAAGTGCTTCTCTGCCATTCGATATTCCTCTACAGAGAATTCTCTGTTTAGCTGTGTTCCCCATTTTTTAAGTGGATTACTTGGTTTGCTGCTTTTCAGCTTCTTTAGTTCTTTATATATACTGGACAGGAACTCCACAAGGAGAGCAACAGAACAAGATAATTTGAACACAGGGAACTTCCCAGAGACTCATACTCCAACCAAGGACTATTTGTGGAGATGACCTGGAACCCCTGCACAGGTGTAGCCCATGGCAGTTCAGTGTCCAAGTGGGTTACATAGTAATGGGAAGAGGGACTGCCTCTGACATAATCTGATTGGCCTGCTCATTGATCACCTCCCCCTGAGGGGGGAGCAGCCTTACCATTCCACAGTAGAGGACAATGCAGCCACTTTTGATGAGAACTGGTAGACTAAGATCAGAAAGAAGAGGAGAACCTCCCATTTCAGTGGACTTGGGGAGTGGCATGCATACAGAAAGGCGGGAGGGGAGGAGGGAGGGGCTTATGGGGGGATACAAAATGAATAAAGTGTAAAAAAAATTAAAAAAATATATTCAAAAAAAAAAGAAGCTGAAAAGCAGCAAACCAAGTTATCCACTTAAAAAATGGGGAACAGAGCTAAACAGAGAACTCTCTGTAGAGGAATATCGAATGGCAGAGAAGCATTTAAAGAAATACTCAACCTCATTACCCATTAGAGAAATGCAAATCAAAACAACCCTGAGATTTCACCTTACACCCATCAGAATGGCCAAGATGAAATACTCAAGGGACAACACATGCTGGAGAGGTTGTGGAGAAAGGGGAACCCTTCTCCACTGCTGGTGGGAATGTAAACTGGTACAACCACTCTGGAAATCAATCTGGCGCTTTCTCAGACAACTAGGAATAGCGCTTCCTCAAGATCCAACCATACCACTCCTAGGCATATACCCAAAAGAGGCGCAAGAACACAAAAAGGACATTTGCTCAACCATGTTTGTAGCAGCTTTATTTGTAATAGCCAGAAGCTGGAAACAGCCCAGATGCCCCTCAACTGAAGTATGGATACAGAAATTGTGGTACATCTATACAATGGAGTATTACTCAGCAATGAAAAATAAGGAAATCATGAAATTTACAGGTAAATGGTGGGACCTGGAAAGGATCATCCTGAGTGAGTTGTCCCAGAAGCAAAAAGACACACATGGTATATACTCACTCATATAAACATACAGCATAGGATAAACCCACTAAAATCTGTACATCTAAACAAACTATGCAAAAGAGAGGAGCCTAACTAAAATGCTCAATCCCCATCCTGAAAGGCAAAGAGGATGGACATCAGAAGAAGAAGAAAACAGGAAACAACCTAGGAACCTGCCACAGAAGGCCTCTGAAAGCCTCTGCCCTGCAGACTATCAAAGCAGATGCTGAGCCTGATGGCCAACTGTCGAGCAGAGTGAATGGAATTTTATGGAAGAAGCGGGAAATAGCAAGAGACTCATACTCCAACCAAGGACTATTCCTGGAGATAACCTAGAACCCCTGCACAGATGTAGCCCATGGCAGTTCAGTGTGCAAGTGGGTTACATAGTAATGGGAAGAGGGACTGCCTCTGACATAATCTGATTGGCCTGCTCTTTGATCACCTCCCCCGAGGGGGGAGCAGCCTTACCAGGCCACAGAAGATGACAATGCAGCCGCTTCTGATGAGAACTGATAGACTAAGATCAGAAAGGTACGGAGGACCTCCCCTATCAGTGGACTTGGGGAGGAAGGGTGGGATTGGGAGGGGAGGAGAGAGGGGCTTATGGGGGGATACAAAATGAATACAGTGTAATTAATAAAAGTTAAATAAAAAATAAAAAAGTAGTCAATGGGTTTATTTTTTTGCCAAGACACCAAAATTTAACAATGAAAATGTAATAACAGTCTTTTCAAACAATTATGTTGATAAAGTGGACACTTGCATTCAGAACAATGGAGTTTGAACCTCATCTAATGCTATGGACAAAAAAAAAATCTATTCAAATAACTTAGTCTTAAATGTCAAATACAAAATTGTCAAACTGCCACAAGAAAATATAACAAAAACCCTTAGTTAAGTTGTTCTAGACTTGACTCTAAAAGCACAGTGTCTGATTGTATCCTCCTAACACTTTAGAATGGCAAAATAGCTGAGAAATAGGGTAAAGAAATGGTCAAAGAATGTAAGATAGAATTTAAAACCCATATGTCTGATAAAGGATTTGCACTTATAATGTCTAAGTAACTAAAGTAACACAGTAGTAAGAAAGTAAAACATCTTAAATGAAAATGTAAAAAAAAAAAAAAAGTGCGTGCATGTGCATGGCCAAGAGCTGTATGAAGACTAGTCAAGATGACTAACATCAATGAAATGGAAATTAAAACCAGAATGAGCTTAACCATCATAGTTGTTAGCTTATTTATTTTCAGAAAGATGAAAATTCCTCTTGCTCATTAGAGCAAAAAGACTCGTTACCTGCTGGCTTTGGAAGTATAAACCAGTACACCCGTTTTGGAACATGCTATGGAATTTACTCAGAAACATAACTGTATGCTAATTAAAAAAATAACAGAAGTAATAAAATAAAATAATAATCCAGAAAGCACACTTATTAAAGAAATTTCTTCACCACCATACAGACTTTACCATCATTCAAATAGATAATATATAGAATCAAAGTGCCAAGATGAATAAATACATAAAGCAAATCTACCTTCTACCTATATCTATCCCCTCTTATCTCTCTACCTGTTTATCATTTATCATTACCATTGTCTATCTACCTATTTATCTATCATCTATCTATCATCTCCTATCATCTTTACATGTCTGAATGCATGTATCATCTATCTATCTCTTCCTAAATAAATGATGCACAGACATACAATGAAGGAAGTGTTTTAATTTCCAACAACATAAAATAAGCCAGGCCTACAAATATACTTAATTTATAGTTTTAGTCATAGGTAAAACTTTTTAAACTCAAAATCCAATAAACAAAAGTAAATTGTTGCTTGCACATATTGTGTCATTAGCATAATTCGAGATGTTTAAATATGCGATTTCTGTAGCTTCTTAGGATCTATTAGTCATGGTGATACGCTTAGTTAACAGTTATATGTGGTTTTCTTTAAAAAAAAAAAAGCAAAAATAAAAATAAATAAAAGTGAAACTTTTCAAAAGTTCTTCATTATCTTTTCCTTCCCCAGGTGTAACCTTATGCTTGTGCACAGTCAATGCTAATTTTATGTGTCTCCTTATGGGGACAAAGGCTAATAAGATGAAGCAGCTTATGAAGGAGACAAAGAGGCGGAAGAAGATCCATCCAGCCTGGATGAGACCGGATAGGCTAGGGTCAAATAGAAGGGGAGGAGGACCGCCCTTATCAGTGGACTAGGGGAGAAGAGGAAGGGAAGGTGGAATTGGCAGATGACGAGGGACGGGCCACAGCCGGAATACAAAGTGAATAATAAATAATAAATAAATAAAAATAAATAATCTATAAAAATAACTGGCTTAAGAGGAGTCTTGATTTTTTTTAATTCTTTATTAATTATACTTCATTCAGTCTTGATTTTTAATAATTAAATAGCCTACCTTGAGATAGTTGTCTAATTACCACATCATATTATACTTATGTAAAAATCCACAATCTTAACATGTTTTTGTCATATAAAATAGTGAGTTTTTTTTACCTGTTAAAATAATTCTGAAATAATATAAATTATGCTTACTGTTACAGAAGTAACCACATTTTAAAGACAAACTGTACTTGACATTTGTCTTGTACTTGACATCTGAAAACTGCATGAAATTTCTGTTTCTTGCTCTCAAATTGAGAATATAATTTGTTAAACATTTAAAGTTGCACATAATTATAAATACTAACCATTTAATTCGATGAGTGTAGTACTATGGTATCTGTGGGAATGATCTAACACTCACTTAGGCATATTTTCTCTGGCATAAACAAATAGAGTAAATCTATATGTTAAACTTGAAAATGTATGCTCACTTCCAATAATGGTTTGTTTTTGTGTTGTTTTTAATGAGGATATTAGCAAATGGGCCAGGGATACTCTGAACTTAACAGGAGTCTGTCTCACAGATTGGTTATTTTTGTGAAGCCCAAGCATAAACAGCACCGAAAAGTTGGACAAAAACAGATTTCTGTTCAGTTAATTCCAGAAACGCATTGCATTTTAGGCTGTCTGTTATATACAAGTGAAAAACTAATTGCACCCATAATTTGTTTATAGGTTCCTGCTAGACCATATAGAGACCAATTTAAAAAATAAAAAAACTCTTATAGATAGCCTTAATCTTTATTTCAGATTTTTTTTGCTATAGATGATTTTTTTATATTATTTTCTGTGTGGACTTTTTTTAAATACATGGTCTTGCATAAGACAGGGAAAATTTCAATGGCTTAATTACTTGCACATTCCAAGTTCTATCGGTAGATACAGAAACCCTTAAACAATGTTCACCCATTCATTCATCCCTTGAATCACTTGTGGCTCCAAGGTCTTTTATTATTCAGGCCATTACAAGTCATTTATTTTTGTGATTGTTAAGCAGTACAGATAGGCATGTTTTAATTGTCCCTTTGAGATTCATTTTACTGTAACTCTAAGAAAAGTGGCTCAAGGTCCTCTCAGAGGGGCAGCTTGAATTTGAATGAAGACTAGCAGTCTTAGTGAACCATAATAGGAAATAATATTTAAGAAAGCATAGAAAAATACTTAGATGATAAACTGACTGGCTACTCTCTATCCTTGAGCTTTTTCTGTTAATTTAATACAAGCCTCTACTTAAACATGATTCAACCCGTCCAAGCACTGAAGTGAGTACTTGTGAAAGTTCTAACTATAAAATTGTTCCCTGAACAGGGATACATTATGACCTAAATAATGTATTTATTTATTCGTTCAGATATAGCATAAAAAAACCATATATGGTTGTAATTTAATTTAAACAAATATTTTGTTAATACATGTGTTTATTTTGGCTATATAAATTTCATGTAAAATTGCACAAACCAGGCTGGGAATGTTGCCTGATACTTCTGGGTTCAATCTTCAACATCAAAATTAAAACAAATAAGTAATAGCAAAAGATTGACGTTCAATAAAATGACCATTGAAGAAAATAGTGTGAATGGTTGTAAAATTGCTTTGCAATAAATATTTAAAGACAGTTTAAATTTTTAATTGGTAAAGTAATTTTGCAATGGGATTTTAAACACCTCTCAAAAAAAGTGTTTGTGCAAAAATTTTATTTACTCATTACCTGCTCATATTCTACTTGCTGTAGTTGGATGTGCTCAACTCTAGAATAAAACAAGAGTAGGTTAAAAATAAATTTAAATCATTATCTGCTTTGAAGGATAGAGGACAAAATTCTTTGGAAGATTTTGGGTATTGCTGGGATTTGCAGGAACAATGACAAGAACTTCAGGTCTCCTAATGTGTCCAACTGTCCCAAATTTTTGAGCCTGAAGAATCTTTTGGTGCATATGCCCCTTCCTTGGCAAAGCATGAACAGTTCTATAATGAACTAGATGATGACTGTTTAGGGTAAAGTCAAGAGATATACCTAAGTATTGTCACAACCAACATATTTAAACTTTTTGTTTGGGGGAAGTATGATTCAAACTCCATGGAGCTGACTGGCCTGAAACAGATTGTTCAAGCTAGGCTGGCCAAAAAGTTATGAGCTCTCTGCCTCATTTTCCTGAATTCTGAGATGACATATTTTTGCCAACATGTGAATATTACTACATTTTATTTTTTATTTATGTTTTTTATTTAATTTTATTTTTTTCTTATCAGTTACATTTTATTAACTCTGTATCCCAGCCATGTCCCGCTCCCTCATTCCCTCCCAATGCCACCCTCCCTCCCTCATCTCCACCGTGCCCCTTTCCAAGTCCACTGATGGGGGAGGACCTCCTCCCCATTCATCCAATCCTGTTTTGTCAGGTATCTTCAGGACTGGCTGCGAAGCCCTCCTCTGTGGCCTAACAGGACTGCTCCTTCCTTGGGGGGTGGGAAGGTCAAAGAGCCAGTCATTGAGTTCCTGTTAGAAATAGTCTTTGTTCCCTTCACTATGGGAAACCAATTGGTTACTGAACTACCACAGGTTACATCTGAGCAGAGGTTCTAGGTTATATCCATACATGGTACTTGGTTGAATGTCAGTCTCTGAAAAGACCCTGTGCCCAGATATGTTTGGTCCTTGTGGAGCTCCTATCCTTTCCCCATCACACTAACTCCCCTTCTTTCTTATGATTCCCTGTACTCTGCCAAAGGTTTGGTCATGAGTCTTTGTATCTGCTTTGAAAACACTGCTAGTTAGAGTCTTTAAGATGCACTCAGTAGACTCCTGTCATACATTCAATGCACATCCCATCTGTCTTTCTATTTTTTTCTATTTTCTTTTTTTTTATTTAATTTTATTTTTTTCTTATCAGTTACATTTTATTAACTCTGTATCCCAGCCATGTCCCGCTCCCTCATTCCCTCTCAATGCCACCCTCCCTCCCTCATCTCCACCGTGCCCCTTTCCAAGTCCACTGATGGGGGAGGACCTCCTCCCCATTCATCTGATCCTGTTTTATCAGGTATCTTCAGGACTGGCTGCAAAGCTCTCCTCTGTGGCCTAACAGGACTGCTCCTCCCTTGGGGGGTGGGGAGGTCAAAGAGCCAGTCATTGAGTTCCTGTTAGAAATAGTCCTTGTTCTCCTCACTATGGGAAACCAATTGGTTACTGAGCTACCACAGGCTACATCTGAGCAGAGGTTCTAGGTTATATCCATACATGGTCCTTGGTTGAATGTCAGTCTCTGAAAAGACCCTGTGCCCAGGTCCACAAGGACCATCTGTCTTTCTAATAGAGAATTGATCATCTTACCCCATGTCCGCTCTCTTGATTATCTTTTTTAGGTGTACAGATTTCATTATGTTTGTCATATCTTATAGGTCTATATAAGTGAGTACATTTTATATTTTATAACTTATATCCTTCCTGTCTAGTCGGCATCTGTCATTCTTATGTTTCCTCGGCCACTTTGAAACCTACAACAAGAAGAAACACCCACTATCCCCTCTGTTTTAGTACACAATCAACAATGGCAGAATCTAAAAGACAACTGTCTCTGACATGAACTCAGTGGCCTGCTCCTTGATCACCGTCCCTTGAAGGGGGTGCAGCCTTGCCAGGACACATAGGAAGACAATGCATCTAGTCCTGATGAGACCTGATAGGCTAGGGTCAGAGGGAAGGGTAGGACCCCATATCAGTGTACTTGGTGAGGGTCAGGCGCAGAGATGAGGGAGGGAGGGTAGGATTGTGAGGGGATAAGGGAGGGGATACAGCTGGGATACAAAGTGAATAAGCTGTGATGCAAAGTGAATAAACTGTAATTAATATAAAAATAAAATTAAAAAATCCTTTTGGAAAAAAAAAGACAATGTCATTTTTTTATGCAATGTTTGAACACTTTTGACTCAATAGTGCTTACTAGAGAATTGCCTAGAATGAAGGTGTCTGATAGAAATCACTCAGGAATAGGAACATATGGGATAATCTGATAATCCCATCAGATTAGCATGAACCTCAAAGTCTGTGGTAGCAACTTCAGTGGGAAACCCTGCAGGTGTGGCTACGCCCTTCATGACGGCAATGATGTTGACCATGTCTAAAAACAGAGATGGTAGAATGATTGAGAGCTAAGAATTCTCAGAGAGGAGGACATTGCAGCCAGTCCTGAAGATACCTCATAAACTAGGGTCAGATGGAAGGGGAGAACCGCCCCTATCAGTGGACTGGGGGAGGGCAGGGGGCAGATGCAGGAGGGAAGGTAGAATTGGGAGGGAATGAGGGAGAGGGTTACGATTGGGATACAAAGTAAATAACCTGTAATTAATATAAAAAAATAAAAGTTATTTAAAAAGAATTCTCATTAATTTTAACATTGGTGCATCGTCCACATATTGTAATTAGATGTCATGGAGCCCAATATCCATGCCATTATGCTGACTTTATGATATGAGCATGTTTGTTAACCCTATCAATATCACAAATTATTTATTATATAAAATAAGGGCAATAATATTATGAGTCATGATCTTATCCTTATAATTTAACAAATATCTTGGTGAATTTAGACAAAAAAGTGTCACTATGAAGTATAAACTTCATAGTTGTTTAATAATCTGTGTTCTTGTCTTGAAAATCACATATCTGGGAAGAGCCTTCTGCTGTTATTCAGCATTCTGCCCTAATCCTTCCAAAAGTAAGTCTGCTTAGTTATTTCTGTAAGTAGTTACAGGTGTTGCGTGGCTTTGTATTTTTTGGTAACTCAACTGATAGGGAAATACCTTAACTTGTATTTTCCTAACTTAACCCATCTAAAACCCAGAATAGGTTGAAAACATATAATCGAGCCAAGACGGATAGCTTAAATGTTTCCTTTGAATTAATCCTTCATGCTAGCGTTAGACGTGTTTGTCTGAAGTTATTAAACATTACATATCACATGCTTCCTTAGAAGTGTGAGTTATCCCCATTGACTATACATAAAATAATTTCATGAAATTTAGTAATATCCGTACATTGTCTTGTTATATCTCACAGAAATACACTTGCATGTATGTAAGCAGTCACCATCTCCTTAGGAAACCAGTTGCCACATCCTGAACACATTTTATATTCCACACTTTCTTACATATTCATTTCAATGTCATTTTACAATTTATTTCTCTTCAAACATGACCTTCAAAGCATGCTTACTTGTGAAGACAATACTACCACATTTATATGGCCTCAGATGTCATGCTAATCCTGTGGAATAGGTTAATGTCATATAGTGTGTAAAAATTCATGTGATTATTATTTGTCTTTTAAAATATTTTAAAATATTAATTAAAGTGCAGATTCATATAAGATTTAATATTTAAGCCAAACATATATAGAGGCACATTTGTATATTTCTATTTTAATAAATTTTCTTTGCTCCAAATTTTGGTCATCAGAAAATCCATTAAAGCAACATTCTATCTCCAGGAAAAAAAGTCAAGTGCTTTGACTCTTCAGTTCTCGAAAAAATATGTTTTTTTCTTGTGACAGTGGCTGCCCTTTTTCTCTAGCTATTGTAGCTCCGGAAGATCATGGTTGTGGAAGAAAAATACAGAAAAATCCAAACAAGACTAATGTCATTTGCAGAATTCAAAAGAAACTGTTGACAGGTGCTTGATCATCTATGGGTATGAAATGATGTCTGTACCTTAAAACAATAATGACATAATAATAATAATAATAATAATAATAATAATAATAATAATAATAATAAACAAGGTCTTTACATTAAGAGAAGGCTTTCTCCTCAAGAATCATCGGTTGATACCTATTTCAGCCAACTGGGAAGTCTTCTGCAAAGCAATGGGACAGGCCAAAGCAAGACCATGGCTCCTATAGAGTAGATGAAGTACGAGGGAAACAAGAAGCAGAAATGTCCTGGTGCTTCAAATTTAGCTCTTAATTTAGATATAATAAAACAGTGGTACACTTGTTTATCCACTTGTGCATTTGCAAGATTTTTCAAAAATTTATATCATATTTTGTGACTAAGATTCTCATCTTTTTCCATATGCCTCATACACGGTTAGTGGAAACTAGTAAGCAATAATTTCATAGATTAGTAGTATTAATAAATAAATAAATTTATTTTTGTTAATTAATTATAATTTTTGAATAAAAATTGAAGCGCTCTTTCATTGATGGACCAAGTTTTCTGTGAGTATCTTCTTTGTTGTTTAAGATGCTGCAGCCTTAAAATAGTCTATGTCCTGTACATTCAATCTAGGAACATTTGACGCTAGATCTGAGTAAACTCAGTGACTAGGCCAGGACTATTTCATTTTTTTGTTTTGTTTGAATGCATATACAATTATCATAAATATTAGTTTATATTATATTACTCTTATTATGTTAACATATTATTAGATAGCATATTCATATAGATATATGTGTGTTTGTGTGTGTGTGTTTGTGTTCTTTGTTGACTGAGTTCTTTGGAAATTTATTCAGGAGTAGTATAACTGTATCAAATGCTAGAAACTTAAACACTCATTTTCATGATGAATGCACTAATTTTCACCCTTCACACCAAGAGCATGTAAGTGATCCTTTTTCCAGCATTCTCATAAATACTTTTTTTGTTGTTGTTGCTGTGTATCTGGTTTTTTATATTGAAAGTAGTTATATTTATTCTTTTCATTCTCAATAGTTGCAGAAGAATCTATCAGAGGTTTAAAATAGTTAATCAAATAGGGGCATTAGCTACAGAGAATGTTTGAGGAGCCACAGAAAATTATTCTCACTTTTGCATTCATTTAAATATAATGAATATGAAGTAGAGAATTGGTGTGTAAAGAATTGTGTTGGCATTTTGATGGGACTTTCATTGAATATGTACATTGCTTTTGGCAGGATGGCCATTTTCACTATTAATCCTACTGATCTATGAGCACAGGAGATCATTCCATATTCTGATATCTTATTCAAATTCTTTCTTCAGAGACTTGAAGTTTTTTAGAGCATTTGCTCGGTGAGAGTCACACCAAGGTACTGTATGTTATTAGTGGCTGTGGTGAAGGGTGTTGTTTCCCTAATTTCATTCTCAGCCCTTTTGTCTCTGTTATACAGGAATACCTTTTCTGATTTTTTTGAGTTAATTTTGTATACAGCCACTTTGCTGAAGGTGTTTATCAAAAGGTGTTTATCAAAAGGTGTTTATCAAAAAGTTCTCTGGTTGAATTTTTTTCTTTTTCTTTTTTTTTTTTTATTAATTACAGGTTATTAACTTTGAATCCCAGATGTAGCCCCTCCAACATCCCCTCCCAAACTTACCATTCCTCACTCTTTTTCTCCTATGCCTCTCCCCCAGTCCAATGATAGGGAAGGTCTTCCTCCCCTTCCTCTGAGCATAGTTTATCAGGTCTCATCAGGACTGGCTTCTTTGTCTTCCTCTGTGGACTGGTAAGGATGCTCCCCACTCAGGTGGAGATGGTCCAAGAGCCAGCCCATGAGTTCATGTCAGAAATGTTCCCTGGTCCTATTATTTGGGAACCCTCTTGGATACTGAGTTAACCTGGGATACTTCTGCACAGGGGTTATAAGTTATCTCCATGATGATCCTTGTTTGGAGAATCAATCTCAGAAATGACACCTGGGCCCAGATTTCTTGGTCCTGTTGCTCCACTGGTGGAGCTCTTGTTCCCTCCAGGTCTTTTTATCACCCCCTTCTTTCATAAGATTCCCTGCACTCTGCCCAATGTTTGGCTATGCATCTCAGAATATTCCTTGATACCCTGCTGGGTGGAGTCTTTTAGAGGCCATTTGTGATAGGCTCCTGTCCTGTTCCCTATTTTCTCCCTCTTCTGATGTCCCTCATATTTGTGTTTCTGAATGAAGACTGAGCATCTTACAAAGAGTTCTTGCTTTTCTTCCTTAGGTGGACAGATTTTAGTATGATTACCCTATATTATATGTCTAATATCTACTTATAAGTGAGTATATACCATGTGTATCTTTCTGTTTCTGGGATACCTCACTCAGGATGATCTTATCTAGATGCCAACATTTGCCTGCAAATTTCATGATTTCTTTGTTTTTAATTGCTGAGTAGTATTCAAAAATGGTGCTGGTCTAACTGTATATCTACATGTAGAAAAATGCAAATGGATCCTTATTTGTCACCCTGCACAAAACTAAAGTCCAAGTGGATCAAAAACCTCAATATAAAAACAGACACACTAAACCTCTTGGAAGAAAAAGTGGGAAAGAGCCTTGACCTCATTGGCACCGGAGACAACTTCCTGAACAGAACACCAACAGCACAGACTCTAAGATCAACAATCAATAAATGAGACTTCATGAAACTGAAAGGCTTCTTTAAAGCAAAGAACACTGTCATCAGAACAAAACAACTGCCTACAGATTGGGAAAGGATCTTCACCAACCCTATATCTGACAGAGGGCTTATATCAAGAGTATATAAAGAACTAAAGAAGTTAAAAGGCAACAAATCAAGTAACCCAATTTAAAAAATGGGGTTCAGACATAAACAGAAAATTCTCTGTAGAGGAACATCAAATGGCAAAGAAACACTTAAAGGCCAAGATGAAAAACTCAAGTGACAACACATGCTGGACAGAATGTGGAGAAAGAGGAGCCCTACTCCTTTGCTGGTGGGAAATCAATCTGGCACTTTCTCAGATAAATAGGAATAGTGTTTCCTCAAGACCTAGCTATACCACTCTTAAGCATATATTTAAAAAAATGCTCAAGTATACAACAAGGACATTTGTTCAACCATGTTTTTAGTAGCTTTATTTGTAATAGCCAGAAGCTGGAAACAACCCAGGTGTCCCTCAGTTGAGAAATGGATACAGAAATTGTGGTACATCTGATTGAATTTTTGGGGTCTCTCATGTATACTATCATATCATCTGTGAATAGTGCTACTTTGACTTCTTCCTTTCTGATTTGTATCCCCTTGATCTCCTTTACTTGTCTTATTGCTCCAGGTGGGACTTCAAGTACTATTTGAAGAGAAATGAAGAAAGTGGGCAGCCTTGCCTTGTCCCAGATTTCAGTGGGATTGATTTAAGTTTTTCTCTGTTTAGTTTGATTTTGGCTATAGGCTTGGTGTGTATTTTCTTTACTATGTTTAGGTATGCCCCATGTATCCCTGACCTCTCCAAGACCTTAAACATAAGTGTGTGTTGGATTTTGTCAAATGCTTTTTCGGCATCGAAGGAGATGATCATGTGGTTTTTCTCCTTCAGTTTGTTAACATGGTGGATTACATTTATGGATTTCCATATACTGAACCACCCCTGCATTCCTGGAATGAAGCCTACTTGGTCATGGTGGATGATACATTTCATGTGTTCTTGGGTTCAGTTTGCAATATTTTATTGAGTATTTTTGCATCAATGTTCATAAGAGAGATAGATCTGAAGTTCTCTTTTTTTCTGTTGGGTTTCTGTGTGGTTTAGGTAACAAGGTGACTGTGGCCTCATAGAATGAGTTTGTTAATGTCCCTTCTGTTTCTATTTTGTGGAACAGTTTGAAGAGAATTGGGGTTATCTCTTCTTTGAAGGTCTGGTAGAATCCTGTGCTGAAACCATCTGACTCCAAGCTTCTTCTTCTTTTTTTTTTTTTTTTTCTGAAGGGAAACATTTGATGACTGCTTCTCTTTCTTGGGGTATATAGGATATAACCTAGAACCCCTGCTCAGATGTAGCCCATGGCATCTCAGTATCCAAGTGGGTTCCCTAGTAATGGAAACAGGGACTGTATCTGACATGAACTCAGGGGCTGTCTCTTTGATCACCTCCCCTTGAGGGGAGAGAAGCCTTACCAGGCCAGAGGATGTCAGTGCAGCCAGTCTTGATGAGACCTGATAAGTTAAGGTCAGATGGAAGGGGAAGAAGTCCTCCAGTACCAGTGGACTTTGAGAGTGGAATGGAAGGAGATGAGGCAGGGAGGGTGGGATTAGGAGGGAATGAGGGAGAGAGCTACAGCTGGAATACACAGTGAATAAAGTGTAATTAATATAAAATTTTAATTTAAATGTAAATACAACAAATAAAATGAAAACTTTATTTATTTATTCATTCATTTATTTATTTCTCATTTATTACAATTTATTCACTTTGTATTCTGTCTGCAGTCCTCCTAGTTTCCTCTCTGTCTCACCCTCCCTCCCTCCTCTCCCACTATGCCCCTTCCCTAGACCACTGAGAGGGGATGTCCTCCTCCCGTTCTATCTGAGGAGAACATGTCTCATCAGGACGGGCTGCATTATATCTTCCTCTGTGGCCTGGCAAGGCTACACCCCACAGGGGAAGGTGATCAAAGAGCCAGACACTGTGTTCATGTCAGAGACAGTCCCTGCTCCCCTTACTAGGTAAATCACTTGGGGACTGATTTGCCATGGGCTTCTTTTTAGCAGGTGGTCTAGGTCCAAATCACTGATAAAAATTTATTAATAAATTTACAGTTCCTTCAACACTTACTATATTAGCTCTTCACAGTGGTCTTGAAAACCTTACATTCATATCCATAATTGATACTGCATAAAAAGCAAGTTTGTTGAAGTAAATTTACAAAGATATAACACAGAAGAATGGTGGAGATACTGAAAAGAAATAGCATAGCACACCAATTTCATTGGTCACCTTAATTTCTGTTTAATAGTGAACAGGTACCATCTCAACTTTTCTTTTACTACCCTTAAGAAACACTGATTAATTCTAAATAATATATTATATAAATTTATTCAGAGTTTGGTAGAATAACACTATGGGATTATTGAAATAGTCATGTACTAGGGTACATATTTTAAAATGTGATTATCTTGAATTGCAGGGCAACAAAAATTATTTCACACAGTTTTTTTAAATGTTCTCACACGAAACTGAAAAATTATACCAAAACAGATATTTGATTGATTTTTTTTTTGTATTTGGGGTACAAGGACTCTATCTGTCAGGGATTTGAAGAATATGCAAGTCAAGATGGTATACTGCGTGTTTCAGCTCTTCTTTTTTACATGGTCTCTGGGGGCTGAGATGGGACTCCTCGCTATCATGGCCCATGTCTGCTATGTGGCCCTTTGTTTCCCACTTTTGTTCAGTACTCTTGTGAACCGCTATACATGTCCAGGCTCCCTCAGCATAATCATGGGTATTGCAGGAGCCAATTCCTGGCTGCGCACAGCTCTCATTCTGAGGCTGAATTCCAGTGGGTAGAATACTATTGATCACTGATTCTGTGTAATACTCTCACTTCTTGCCTTGTCCTCGGAAACACCCTGTTTATAGTTAGACCCGTTGGCTTCTATTGTTACAGATATTCCTGCTCATATAGCTGTCAAAAAAAAGCCACCTAAACGCCATTATGCAATCAACCAAATTATTAGGGTATCTCCATATTGCTGTAAACATGTGAGTGAAAACTATACTCAGACAAGTTGCAAGTAAAATGGTATTCTTAGAATATTTGATAACATGTATCTTTATCATATTTTTATGCCCACTACTGCCTTCAGTTTATTTGAGTTATCCATGAAAGAAAAAAAAATCAGAGAACGGAATTTGGAGAATAGAAGGTATTGCCTGGAAATCAGAATTCCATCATAGAGGAACTCATGCTGCCAGATTTGGACGTCATCAATAGGTGAAGAGCAAATTGTCGACGTTATCACTTGTCATAGTGTCTTTAATTCTCCATTTTTCAAACTGAGTGAAATTTTCTGTTTAATTACTCATGCACAATGAACCACAGCATCGTCAGAGAATTCATAATTCTGGGGCTCACCAAGAAGTCTGAACTCCAGGGAATTCTTTTCATTATCTTCCTTTTTATCTACCTTGTGGCTCTCTTTGGCAATATGCTAATTGTCGTTGCCATAATCTACAACACCACCTTGCACACGCCCATGTACCTTCTCCTTATGGCCCTGGCTATTGTGGACATCATCTGTACCACGAGCATCATGCCAAAAATGTTGGGAACAATGTTGACATCAAAAAATTCCATCTCTTTTGGGGGCTGTATGTCCCAACTCTTCATTTTTACATGGTCTCTGGGAGCGGAGATGGTACTCTTCACTACCATGGCCTATGACCGCTATGTGGCCATTTGTTTCCCACTTCGGTACAGTACTATTATGAATCACTATACATGTGCAGCCTTGCTCAGCATCGTCATGGCTATTGCAGTAACCAATTCCTGGGTGCACACAGGTCTCATCCTGAGGTTGACTTTCTGTGGGCCGAATACCATCGATCACTTCTTCTGCGAGATACCCCCACTTCTGGCTTTGTTCTGCAGTCCTGTACGGGTCAATGAGGTGATGGTGTATGTGGCTGATATCACCCTGGCTGTGGGAGACTTCACACTCACCTGCATTTCCTATGGCTTTATCATTGCTGCTATTCTTCGCATCCGCACCACAGAAGGCAAGAAAAAGGCTTTCTCCACCTGCTCATCCCACCTCATGGTGGTGTCCCTTTATTACTCCCCTGTAATCTACACCTACATCCGACCTGCATCCAGCTACACTTTTGAAAGAGACAAGGTGATAGCTGCGCTTTATACCCTAGTAACTCCCGCATTGAACCCAATAGTGTACAGCTTCCGGAACAAGGAGATGCAGGCAGGAATCAGGAAAGTGTTTGCATTTCTGAAAAGTTAATGGCTTCAGAAAGAAATACAACCTTATTCCAGTAAAACTATCTCCTGTAACATGATATCAAAACCATACCTCCTTTTATACACGTACCTCTATCACATGTAGTTATGATATCTAAAATCCACCTTATATTTTTAAAAAATTCATAGCTCCTTAAATAAATTATCCAGGGTAGAATTTGTATATAGTAAGGTTAGTCATATTAGAATATATGAGCACTATAAAAATAGCCACTCCATCAACTCATAAACTTCCTCTAATGAACATCAGGCACGTTTCCACCAATATAGGTAACTGTGAAAATAAACTTTCTATATATGATATATTCAGTTTTGGGGGTTACATATGATCTTAAAGTGTTTGGAAATTGTAGCAAGCCATTAAACAATTTATTAAAATATGTTAATAAATTTCATTAAAATGATAAATGGTTTATTTCCTTTGTGACAGAAAACAGAGCCACATATTGTATGTATAAATTAAGTGAAGGCTGAAACATAAAAATGTCATTGTGGGAGGCTGGGGAGATGGATCAATAGGCAAGAACGTTTGTTGTTCAAGGACGAGAACCTGAATTCAAAATCCAAGCACACATACAAAGTAGAGGCATGATCACATATGCATGTAACCTGAGTGATAGGGGCCAAGGACAGGCAGATCTAATAAGGTTAGACAAAACGTTCAGTTTCAGGTTCAGTGACAATCCCTAGCCCTATGTATTCGTGTGCTCAAACACACAACACAAAATGTACACACATGTAATACTTGTGTCATAATGTTTAATGACACAATAACTCTAAGCTGTGATCTTTGTTAGTTTCTTAAACTGGTTGAACAAAGGGTGTAAAAAAGAATAATCAAACTTTCATAACATAAAATCATTCATTAAAACGGCAGGACTTGAAATAACATGACACCACTGAAAGTCATCCAAACCCAGATGATCCAAAATGTTACCTATCCATTTTTTTTTTTAGAAAACAAAAATGCAAGCTTAAAAATAAAACTACAAAACAATAAGTTCTAGGAGATTTATCAATTAACTGAAAAATATAGGTGTTTCATGCTATGAAACAGTGTATAAGAGGTAGGACAACCATAAAACTATCTCAATCACAGCTTTGGTAAGGATATTTAAGAAGTATTAACTTTAACTGGATAGGAACCTCTTGCTTTTTATAAAACAGCTCCATATAAAGTGATATAAACATGTGGAAAAAGAGCCTAAAATACCTTGGAAAAAGTTCGGATTTAAAATTATCTGTTGACACTTGAACATCAGCAGGCTTCACTACACAATTTCCTAAAAATTTTTGATGGACAAATGTCCCAATATAAATGTAAAACTGAAGCATGATCTTTGACTGTGTCTTGCAAAGTAAAACATGTTTAAATTAACTTTTGGAAGAAAATAATGAGAATATTTGGCACATACATGTATATATGATATATATATGTATATAGTATTTCATGATTCTATTGTTTCTATATACTGTTTGTATATACAAACAATTAATGGAGCTTATATATAAATACATATATATTTCTTTTTCTACATTATCATGTCCATTGATATTGTAGCTGTTTAATTTTTATTTATGTAGTCATTCTAGAAAGTCTGTTTCATAACATGACAGTGGGAGAGGGAGGGGCTTGAGAAGTGTAACTGGAAGGGACTGGACAGATGAATAGGAGGAGGAAGAGATGTAACTCTATTTCAATTAAAATAATAACCCTTCAAAACTTGTGAACTTTCTTCTACGTAACTTTGTTTTGTGTAGTTTGGATTTTTGTGACGATATTAACTCCATTTGGGGAATATTAAAAAAGGAAAACAAACAAAATGGCTTGGCAATTGATTATTGGCTATAATTTCTTTTAACAAATGTTTTGTTTACTTATCTTTTATAAATAGAGACAACGTAAGATTTGGAGGGCGTCTTCAAATGTGTTGCCCCATAGCCTGGGTACCGTCACACAGATTGATGCCAGGTCAAATGCTTTCATTGTTCATTTTAATGCTAAGAAATGAATGCAAATTGATAGTAAATTTATATTACATAATAAAATACATAGAATTGAAACTAATACTGTACAAATAAATCCTATTATTCTACCAAAATAACTTATACAGTAGGCACAATGAAAAGTGAATAGTTAAGGGACTGTGGAATGCCCAGCCACAAACAGGATACCTACATCATTCTTTCTTCTTCAGCCAAGTCTCAGAGATTATCACAGACAAGTAGATGAATACTACTCTAAGAGCTAAACGTCACGAATGAGCCAGTATCTTCTGCACATTACAAATCTTCTGCACTCATCAACTCACAGCATCTTGGTTTCCTACATAAAAGAAGAACAAGCTAGTCATCAATCCAGCATAACTTGCAAAGACACCCATGAGCTCCCATCTCTAACTGAGGAGCCATTGAAAAGTTGATGGCTTCTAGGAAATAAGTGAGTTTTATTTAAGACTATACCAACTAGTACATCAACCACACTCCAGTGGATGCCATCTGTCCCATCAGTGTATGGGTACCACAAATTGGAAATAATGAACATGAAGTTGGGTGAGGGTAAGGTTGAGGGTGGGAAAGATGCAGTAGATCTGGATGGATGAAGTTAGGGGAGGAGCAGGGGATGAATATGAGCAATTTACATTGCATACACGTATGGAATTCCCAAAAATTAATTAAATATAATTAGAATAAAGTAAATAATGATTTTGCAGTTTCTTGTAATTATATGCTTTTGATAAATCATCTTATCTTCTGACACATTTTCATTTATAGTATAATCAAACTATACAGAGTTCTCCTTCAATTGCCTGTGGATGTTTAATCCTCCTTTGGGAGAATATATATTTTTTATTATTATTTTATCTTTTTTATTAATTACACTTTATTCACTTTGTATCCCCCCATAAGCCCCTCCCACCTCCCCTCTGGATCCCATCCTCTCTCCCCCTTCTTCACACATGTCCCTCCCCAAGTCCACTGATGGGGGAGGTTCTCCTCTCCTTCCTTCTGATCCTAGTCTATCAGATCTCATCAGGAGTGGCTGCATTGTCATCTTTTGTGGCCTGGTAAGGCTGCTCCCCCCTCAGGGGGAAATGATCAAAGAGCAGGCCAGTCAGATTATGTCAGAGGCAGGCCCTCTTCCCATTATTATGCAAGCCACTTGGACACTGAACTGCCATGAGCTACATCTGTGCAGGGCTTCTAGGTTATCTCCATGCATGTTACTTGGTTGGAGTATGAGTCTCTGGGAAGAATCCTGTGTTCAAATTTTCTGGTTCTATTGTTCTCTCCTTGTGGGGTTCCTGTCCTCTCCAGATTTTACTATTTCCCACTTCTTACATAATATTCCATGCACTCTGCCCAACAGTTGGCCATAAGTCTCAGCATCTGCTTTGATAGTCTGCAGGGCAAAGCCTTTCAGAGGCCCTCTGTGGCAGGTTCCTAGCTTGTTTCCTGTTTTCTTCTTCTTCTGATGTTTTTCCTCTTTGCCTTTAGGGATGAGGATTGAACATTTTAGTCAGGATCCTCTCTTTTGATTAGTTTCTTTATATGTACAGATTTTAGTAAGTTTATCCTATATTACATGTCTATATGAGTGAGTATGTACCGTGTGTGTCTTTCTGCTTCTGGGACAGCTCACTAAGGATGATCCTTTCCAGATCCCATTATTTACCTGCAGATTTCATGATTTCCTTATTTTTCATTGCTGAGTAATATTCCATTGTGTAGATGTACCACAATTTCTGCATCCATTCTTCAGTTGAGGGGCATCTTGGCTGTTTCCAGCTTCTGGCTATTGCAAATAAAGCTGCTACAAACATGGTTGAGCAAATGTCCTTATTGTGTACTTGAGCCACTTTTGCCTAGGAGTGGTATGGCTGGATCTTGAGGAAGGGCTATTCCTAGTTGTCTGAGAAAATGCCAGATTGATTTTCAGAGTGGTTGTACATGTTTACATTCACACCAGAAGTGGAGGAGGGTTCCCCTTTCTCCACAGCCTCTCCAGTATGTGTTGTCACTTGAGTTTTTCATCTTGGCCATTCTGATGGGTATAAGGTGAAATCTCAACCATACAATGAAAAAAGATAGCATCTTCAACAAATGGTGCTGGTCTACCTGGATGTCTACATGTAGAAAAATGCAAATAGATCTATACTTATCACCCTGCACAAAACAAAAGTCCAAGTGGATCAAAGACCTCAAAAATAAAACCAGATACATTAAATCGGTTAGAAGAAAAAGTGGGGAAGACCCTAGAACTCATTGGTACAGGAGACAACTTCCTGAACAGAACCAACAGCACAAGCTCTAAGAGCAACAATCAATAAATGGGACCTCATGAAACTGAAAAGCTTCTGTAAAGCAAAGGACACCGTCATCAAAACAAAATGACTGCCTACAGATTGGGCAAGAATCTTCAGCAACCCTCTATCTGTCAGAGAGCTAATATCCAGTATATATGAAGAACTAAAGAAGCTGAAAAGCAGCAAACCAAGTAATCCAATTAAAAAATGGGGAACAGAGCTAAACAGAGAATTCTCTGTAGAGGAATATAGAATGGCAGAGAAACACTTAAAGAAATGCTCAACCTCATTAGCCATTAGGGAAATGCAAATCAAAACAAGAATATGTATTTTTATGGATGCTTATTTAACTAGTTTCCAATTGAGAAACAATTGGCAGTATCCACTACACTACTATTAAATCTGCTGTGCTAAGTAAACTCACATCAATATTCATTTTCCCAGCATATAGCCTTGCTAAAATATGATGATCACTGTCTAAAATTTCAAAATTTTAAAGCTCAGTCTACCTAAGGGAGTGGAGCACATCAAGGTGTGTGGGCCTCTCTTCTTTTCTGCCTCTCCTGACAAAAAGTTTTCCTAGCCAGAGCTCCGAAAAAAACAGAAGCTTGATTATCCTGAGCTTTGGAATGGTGCACCCTAGGAGAATGAGTACTGGGGGTGTCAGTGGAGTTAGTGTTCGGTCAGCTCTGGCTTTTCTCTCTACTCCCTAATGCCAGTGCTAAATGCTGGCCCATCTGGTACTTACCTATCACCTGGTACCAACACCACCAGGCCAGATGAGCCCAGTTTCTGCAAAAGAGAATCAAAATGAGCATGAAGGAGATTTGCTGGGACCAGTGTCTGGGATTCATCAATTCCCATAAACCTGGCATTTTTGTATTTATTTACCTGATGCTTTGCCTGCTCAAATAAGTCTGGACAATCTACCATCTTGGCCATATCTGATGAGGCTGTGACCCCCATGCCTTGGACCCCTCACTGGCCTGCCATGTTCCATAAGCTTTACTCCCCAGGAGATAGTTATCACATCCTACGGCCAATGTTGATTGTAATTTTTTTAAATCCCATTTGGGGCCAAAAGTCCAGGAAAGTAAGCTTCAGTAAAAGACTCTACAGTCTGTGTTTCCCACTATGGAAAACAAAAAAGAAAAAATAAATAAAAGTAAGTCCCTAAGAGCATCTAAAAAAATGTAAAACATATTAATATTTGATATGGTATCTTCAGCATCAGGCCTCACCATCACTTTCCGGGAATCACCAAGGAACAAAGACAATAGATTGTGAACTTTAGGGGATGCCTAGGAGAGCCCACAAACCAAAAACTGCAAAAAGGTTAACCCATACATGGCACTAATGTTTATATTTGTTATTCTATGAGGTCTAAAAGAGGCATTGCCTTCCTGTTATAAATTTTTATTTATTTATTTATTTCAATTTATTCACTTTGTATCCCCACTACAGCCCCGCCCTCTTCTCCTCCCAGTCCCACCCACCTTCTTTCTTTAGTCCACTGACAGGGGAGCACCTCCACCTCTTCTATCTGCCCTTAGCTTATCAGGTCTCATCAAGGCTGGCTGCATCATCTTCCCCTGTGTCCTGGCAAGGCTGCACCTCCCCCCCCCCAAGAGATGTGATCAAAGAGCTGGTCACTGAGTTCATGTCAGAGACGCCCCTGTTCCCATTACTAGGGAACCCACTGGGAAACTGAGCAGCCTATGGGCTTCCATTGAACAGCGGTTCTAGTTCTTCTACATGCATGGTCCTTGGTTGGAGTATTGGTCTCTGCAGGCTCCCATGGGCCCAGGTATTTTGGCTCAGTTATTCTCTTGTGGAATTCCTATCCCCTCCAGGTCTTTTTATCTCCCTCCTCTTGAGATTCCTGCACTCTGCCCAAAGTTTGACTATGAGTCTCAGTATCTCCTTCAATACCCTGGTGGGTAGAGACTTTCAGAGGTCCTCTGTGGGAGCTGCCATGGGCTACATCTGAGCAAAGAGTCTAGGTTATCTCTATGCATGGTCCTTGGTTCGAGTGTCAGTCTCTGCAAAGACTCCTGGGGCCAGCATTTTTGGTTCCGTTGCTCTCCTTGAGGAGCCACTGCCCCTCCAGGTCTTTCTATCTCCCCCGTCTTTCATAAGATTCCCTGCATTCTGCCCAAAATTTGGCTATGTGTCTCAGCATTTGACACTCTGCTGGGTAGAGTCTTTCAGAGGCCCTCTGCAGTAGGCTCCTGTCCTGTTCCCTGTTTTCTGTCCTTCCAGTTTGCCTTTCTGAGTGAGGATTGATCACCTTACCCAAGGTTTTCCTTCTTGCTTGGCTTCTTTAGGTGTACAGATTTGAGTATGTTTATCCTATATTATATGTCTAATATCCACTTATAAGTGAGTATATACCATGTGTGTCTTTCTGCTTCTGGAATACCTCAGGATGATATTTTCAAGTTCTCACCATTTGCCTGCAAATTTCATGATTTCCTTGTTTTTAATTGCTGGGTAGTCTTCCATTGTGTAACTGTACAACAATTTCTGTATCCATTCCTCAGTTGAGGAACATTTGGTTTGTTTTCAGATTCTGGCTATTATGAATAAAGCTGCTATGAACATGGTTGAGCAAATGTCCTTGTTTTATACTTGTGCGTATTTTGGATATATGCCTAGGAGTGGATCAAGCTGGATCTTGAGGCAACACTATTTCTAATTTTCTGAGAAAGAGCCAGATTTCCCCCTATTTTCTTTTCTTTATATTCTACATAAATGCATCTTTCAACAGCCATCAGAAAAACTTCTTTTTGCAGATGTCAGTTTATAAAGAAACCCATTACTTTTCAATGGACAAAGAATAGGACACTTGAATGCTAAGCTCTATATATGGGATATATACCTATATCCCGTCTCCTCCCTCTAATATTTGAGGATCATCTCAGAAAGGGGTCAGAAAAACTGTAAATTCCACAGGTAGTGAATATTTGCAGTAAAACTGGTTTTACTGGATATGACTTGGGTGTTATATACCTGAAATCACAGTGGCTGTATCTGCTTACACAAGACCTGTGCACTATCCATGCAGAAAAGAACCCATATAAAATTAATCTCCAGAAAATTAAATCATGGAATTTATTTCTTCCAAAAATTATTTTTAGACAAAATATATCAGGCCATTTTTTTCTCTTCTTCAAATATAAATAAGTGAATAATCTAACACATAGTGATTACAAACGGCACAACAGGGAAGGCAAATTGGTTAAGGAATCATTGACCTAATGAATAGCACTCTGAGACCCAGAGAAATGGCTCTTCAGAGGGTTTGCTATGAATCACTGGGCCTGGAGCTTGGATCCCAGACCCCGTGTAAGAAACCAGGAATACTATGAATGCCTGTAACTACAGCTCAGCTCAGGGAGGTCCAGCCAACTCTGTTTGCCGACGCATACATCTGTGCACACTTGCACTTTCACAGACACTCTCTGCCTTTCTCTCTGCGTCTCTCTCACTCTCAATACACACACGCACACACCAAACACAAGTAAGCTTAAAAAATTATAATAGCATTGTAGCGAGTTGCCTGGATTCTATCATATTTCATATCTCTTGGAAAATTGACCACACAGTGTTTTCACGTTAGAATGGCAAAGTAAACACCTACTAAAATCAAATGACATTTTATTATTTGAGCTACCTTGAATTTCCAAAAGAAAAAAAAATGAAGTTAAGAATGTGGAAGATATAAGGCATGTGTAAGTTTCAAGCATATGTTGAAAACAGTGAATAGACTGAGGATCAAAATGGCAGAACAGGACTTTCCAGAAAATCATTTCTCCACAGAAACATTAATTTGAACCATAGCACAAGAATTCTATTGCAAAAGGAACAGAAGTGTCTGATATTAAAGTTACTGTTATAATTTAATACAAAAAGGGACACACTGAAAGTAGTGAGAAGTTTTACATTAACTTGGTACTTCTCCTCTATCCAGGAGACATAGCATGATGTTATAGATACTATCCATCTTGAGAAAACACTGGGAAGAGTGCATAAGACTTTATTATAGATAGTACTACTGTGATCTCTAGGGACAAATAGAAGGCGACAGACATTATGGTCCCAATCTCTTGACAAGGACCAATACACTGGGTATCAAACCTTGTCCTACACTATGCAAACACCTTAGCCCCAGCCAAGAGCATCTTGGCTGACTCTGTAAAGATGTGTAACTACCACAGAAAAGTTAAAAAAAAAACTATTCAAGAATCACAGAAAACAAAAAAAACATGTAAAAACATTTCAGTGAATAAAAATGCTCATTATGTTACTGGAAGTCGTGTCTTAATAAAAGACTGAAGTAATGTATAAAATTTTAAAAAGTTGTAGATGAAAAAGAAAAAGTGATATAAAGTGTCAATGACAAGAACATATACTGGCACATCCTGGATGCTTTTAAACAATAAAAATAGGATGTAGTAATCCAGTGGCTGGGCTCCCATTCAAAGGAAACACAATCTGCAAACATTTATCGAATTGTGTTCACAGAGGTTGACATATGACTTAAACATAAATGTTCATCTTAGCATGGATAAATAAATATGATATGCATTAGTATACTGTTCACCCATATTAATAAATCACGAAGGCATAGTAGAACATACTCATAAAGCCATGTTTTGTACACCTTGCAGATATACACATAAACACAGGTCACGTATATGATAATTAATATATTATTTCATAATCCTTTCATTCAATAGCATAGATTAAGAGTATACCATCATATACCATATTTATTTATTTATGCTATAATCAATATTTAGGCTAAAGATACATTCAACTGATACATATATGTTTCAACAAATGTATAGAGATGTCTCAGATATGCTGATTTCTTTTCCTCTGAATACATTCTCAACCGTTAGATTACTGCATCCCATGGTTGCTTACTTTACAGTTGGAAAGCATTTAGGACGTAGCAATATGTGTAAATTATTTCAACATTAATAAGACTGCAGTGCTTAAGAGGAGATGCTAGTGAATCTTTCCAGCAATGATATCTATGCCAGTGAATTCATTTCAGCTCATGTTATGCATGTTCAAGACCAGTAAATTCTGCATCTAATAGCTTGATATCTATTTTGCGCAACCTTTTATAACATGTTCTTAATTTACTATGACACACATATTTCGCTGCAATGGTATAGTTTTTCCATATTTCTTTCATTAACCCTGAAAGGATTTATAAAACTTATAAAATTTAGAATTAGATAACTATTTTATCTAATTCTACATAATTTTGGATGTTATTTTTCCACAATACTTTTAAAACATATATTTAAATACTTAAAAAAGTAGCCTACTAAATGGAAAAAAATGATAGAAATTATTTGTGCAGAAGGATGCTCATGAAAGAAGTTGAAAAGGGTGATAATTGATAGACTAAGATCAGAAGGAAGGAGAGGAGGACCTCCCCTATCAGTGGACTTGGGGAGGGGCATATGTGAAGAAGGCGGAGGGAGGGTGGGACCAGGAGGGGAGGATGGAGGGTCTTATGGGGGGATACAAAATGAATAAAGTGTAATTAATAAAATTAAATTAAATTTAAAAAGGGTGGTAACTAATGAAATTTGTCTTATCTCATAAATTTTATAAGATAATGAATACTTTCTCCTCCATGATAGGTCAATGGAAATATGATTGAAATAACTCGTATCAGTCCATCTATCATGTAGATTCTTCTGCCTAAAGAAGTATGTGCATAATTTTCTTTGGCATAGGGAAGTGTGCACATGTTCGTTTTTTGCATAGGGGAATGTGTATAATTTTTTGTATAGCATAGGTTATATACATTCTATATATCTATAAATTCAAGCTAATGGGCTTCATGCACAAAAAAGACATGTATGCAAACTTTAAGGAATTAAATAACTTCTTATGAATTGAAGAAGTTAAATAATGTGTTCGTTTTACAGAATATAAAATAATCATATCTGTGGTCAATAAAAATTTACTATAAAAATTGTCATGTGGCATAGTTAAAATACTAGAAGTATAAGCTTGGAGAATAACGTTAAGTATTTCAGTCTGTGAAATCAGTCATGATACCAAGGGAAATAAAATTTTCTCAAAAACATCATTGTATTAAGAGCCAATAATCAATTGCAGATAAGCCTGTTGGAATATAAACAAAACAATTAAAGAGTTCAACGCCACCATCAAGGACTCAGAGTGAAGTTATACTTCAAGTTAATGAGTTTGAATAGTACTGTCCTGCATCTCCCAAAACATTTCCAGGCACAGAGGAAGTATGTTCAATAATAAGCAAATGGTCCTGTGTTGTTCCCAGGACCAGCTGGTCCCAGAAGAAACCAGGAATAATTTGTCAAAGTTTTTTTTTTTTTTTTTTTTTTTTTTTTTTATTTAATGTTGCCAAGTTACTCTTAAATCAACTGGGGAATTCATTAACGTTGGGACAGATAGGTTACATACCTTGAGGTTATTTTACTAATCTCTCCTGAGATCAAACTTCGAATTTAGGTTGTTTTAATTGCCTGTACATAGTTGTAAGTTTTTAATTATCGTGGTGTAACACTCTAACAAGCCCCATGGCATGCCCAGAGCTGTAGCACAGGTGGCAAGCAGTTCAACTCCAGAAGGTTTCTGGTAGATAAAATAATACTGACAAAGTTTTTATATGTTCAATGGGAAATAATTGATGTTCTGCTCAACCCTTGTTTTAAGCATGAAAACTTTTAATTTAAAATCTCACCATGAGATCAAGTGGTAGAAATCAGTTATTTGACTTTTATATATGTCCCATGGCACATATGTTCACACATACATATAAATATCCCAAATCACAATATATAAGTGGTAAAATATCTAACATACTACTTTTATTTTTACTTTATCTGTTATATTGAAGGCAATGTGAATATTTTAGAAAAATGAGTTTCATATTAATAATTCTTAATAAAGTACAGGATATATTTATTCATTTGTGAGATTTTATTTATTCCTTGAAGTAAATAATGAAGTCTACCCATCTTTTCTTAGGCATGACTTCATTTTCAATAATTTGTAGAAAATAATTATATATTACAGATTTGAATTATTTTAAGGCATTTACATTCTAAACGTTTATGTCTATATTGTTTACATTATCATCTTATCGGAGTGCTTCTTGATTTAAGAAAAGGTATGATTAATTTCAAAATAATACAACGTGTATTTTCTTTTTATGTTTAATAATACTTACACCTGATTTATTAAATTTCTGTCCGTCCAACGCTATAAAAGTTGCTATATTTTTTCCTAAAACGTTATTGTTTTCTTTTACATCTTGCACACCTTTGTATTAACTTATTTTTATTAATAGTATAGAGAAATCACAATTATTTTCAAAATGATGTATAACTGACAAGGTCCTCTTCTGAAAATATTGGCTGTGCTCTTTTGTAATATTACCTTTGATTGTGTGTTTGTTCACTCCACTGATATTTATTTACTCATTAGTTTTATTGTGTTTATGCATATATGTATTTGACTGTGGAAAAGTTATATGTATATGTGTTATTCCACAAGACATTAAAGTTTTAAAAACTTTAATTCCCTTCATATATAAGGGAATGGAAAGGTCCTGTTTGAGTGTGAAATATCCCAGATAGACTCTTGTCTTTTACTACTGATTCCCAGTTGCTGGTGTGAAAGTTTGGGACCTTTAGAGGGTGGAACATTACTGCAGGACATGGTCACTGGGTATGGGCCTTGAGTTTTTTTATTCCAGTCTCACTTTCTTTTTACTATTTGCTTCCTGAGAGCGTTTATTAGGAAACCAGCCAGACTCCTGTGCTAAAAATAAGTAGTGACTCTGTGTGTGTGTGTGTGTGTGTGTGTGTGTGTGTGTGTGTGTGTGTTGTCACTTGAGGTTTTTTTTTTAATTTTATCTTTCTTATTCGTTACATTTTGTTAACTCTGTGTCCCAGCTGTATCCCGCTCCCTCATTCCCTCCCCAACCTCACATCCCTTCCCTGGTCTCCTCCCTGCCCCTTTCCAAGTCCACTGATAGGGGAGGACCTCCTCCCCTTTCATCTGACTCTGTTTTATCAGGTATCTTCAGGACTGGCTGCAAAGTCCTCCTCTGTGGCCTAACAGGACTGCTCCTCCCCTGGGGCGGGGGGGGGAGGTCAAAGAGCCCTTGAGATCCTGTCAGAAATAGTCCTTGTAACCAAGTAGTTTCCCAAAGTAAGGGGAATAAGTAGTGACTCTTAGTACTTAGCCCAGAATGAGATATCCTTATTAGTATCTCCTGTGTCAAGGATCATACATACTGGAAGAAAAGACAGGACAAATTTAATATCTGGTAGATGGGTAGGGGTGCTGTGAAATACTGTGTTTTTGTTGATAAGTTTTTGTTTTTGCATGTATGAACTTACAGAATCTTTATCTTCCTAGGACTCACATAAGAGCAACCCAGTCATAATTCCATAATAGAAAAAAATGCATGAGTTCCTAATGCTAATGATCAATTGGCATTTAATAAGTGCTATGGAAGGATCATTCTTCTTCAGCAGTGTGCACAGATCTTTGATTGGTCTCCCACACTCCAGTTGATAGGGCAGTACCCATACACATATGGGATAGTATTCAAATACACTCATTTTTTAATAAAAAGAAGACATGAGTTTAGGAAGTAGATGTGTAGAAAAGTAATGGAAAGAATCAAAGGAAAAAGGGAGGTAGATATGATTATATTTAATTTTATAAATATATGAAATTCTTAAGAAAACAAAGAAAAACACTAAAAACTGAGCAGGATGCCAGGAGGAGGAAAGGTTGGAAGCATTAGTACTGTGAAAATTATTGTATTACTAAAAGCAATTTACAGATTTAATATAATTCTGAACAAAATTCCAGTGACAGTCTCCACAGAAATAGAAAAAAAGCAATTTTAAAATCCATGTAGAAGTACAAAATAATGTGTGCTAAAGAAATTCTGATAAAAATTCAAAATGCCTGAGGTATCATTATACCTGATTCCAATTATATTACACAGTATAGTAACAATCACATAAAACACACATGTATTTCTGGGTCTTCTGTTCGATTCCATTGATCCACCATTCTGTTTCTATGCCAGTACCATGCAGTTTTTATAACTGTTGCTCTATAGTACAGCTTGAGATCAGGGATGGAGGTACCTCCAGAAGATCTTTTATTGTAGAGGATTGTTTTAGCAATTCTCGGTTTCTTGTTATTCCATACGAAGTTGAGAATTTTTCTTTCCAGATCTGTAAAGAATTGTGTTGGCAATTTGATGGGAATTGCATTAAATCTGTAGATTGCTTTTGGTAAGATGGCCATTTTTACTATGTTAATCCTGCCAAGCCATGAGCATGGGAGATCTTTCCATCTTCTCATATCTTCCTCTAATTCTTTCTTCAGAGACTTGAAATTTTTTTCATACAAGCCTTTGACTTGCTTGGTTAGGGTTATACCAAGGTACTTTATGTCATTTGTGGCTATTGTGAATGGTGTTGTTTCTCTAATTTCTTTCTCAGCCCTTTTGTCTTTTGAATACAGGAGTGCTACTGATTTTTTTTGAGTTAATTTTGTATCCGGCCACTTTGCTGAAGGTGTTTATCAGCTGTAGGAGTTCCCTGGTAGAGTTTTTGGGGTCACTCATATATACTATCATATCATCTGCAAATAGTGATAATTTGACTTCTTCCTTTCCCATCTGTATCCCCTTGATCTCCTTCATCTGTCTTATTGCTCTAGCAAGGACTTCCAGCACTATGTTAAAGAGATATGGAGACAGTGAGCAGCCTTGTCTTGTCCCTGATTTCAGTGGGATTGCTTTAAGTTTCTCTCCGTTCAGTTTGATGTTGGCTATAGGCTTGCTGTATATCACCTTTACTATGTTTAGATATGTGCCTTGTATCCCTGATCTCTCCAGTACTTTAAACATGAATGGATGTTGGATTTTGCCCCAGAAATAAACCCACACACTTACGGACACCTGATTTTTGACAAAGATGCCAAAACCATACAATGGAAAAAAGATAGCATCTTCAACAA